>NC_133324.1:730284212-730426712 GCF_042186555.1 Aquarana catesbeiana
CCATAAATTGCCACCACTGTGCCCATTAAACACAGCCACTGTGCCCATCAAACACAGCCACTGTACCATCAAACACAGCCACTGTACCCATAAATTGCCACCACTGTGCCCATTAAACGCTGACACTGTGCCCATCAAATGCAGCCACTGTACCCATAAATTGCTGCCACTGTGCCCCATCAAACGCAGCCACTGTACCCCATCAATTGCAGCCACTGTGCCTGTTAAGCGCTGCCACTGTACCATCAAACGCAGCCACTGTACCATCAAACGCAGCCACTGTACCCATAAATTGCCACCACTGTGCCCATTAAACACAGCCACTGTGCCCATCAAACACAGCCACTGTACCCATAAATTGCCACCACTGTGCCCATTAAACGCTGACACTGTGCCCATCAAATGCAGCCACTGTACCCATAAATTGCTGCCACTGTGCCCCATCAAACGCAGCCACTGTACCCCATCAATTGCAGCCACTGTGCTTGTTAAGCGCTGCCACTGTACCCATCAATTGCAGCCACTGTACCATCAAACGCAGCCACTGTACCATCAAACGCAGCCACTGTACCCATCAATTGCAGCCACTGTACCCATCAATTGCAGCCACTGTGCCCATCAAATGCAGCCACTGTGCCATCAAACGCAGCCACTGTACCCATAAATTGCCACCACTGTGCCCATTAAACACTGCCACTGTACCATCAAACGCTGCCACTGTGCCCATCAAACGTAGCCATTGTACCATTAAACGCAGCCACTGTACCCATAAATTGCCACCACTGTGCCCATTAAACACAGCCACTGTGCCCATCAAACACAGCCACTGTACCATCAAACGCAGCCACTGTACCCATAAATTGCCACCACTGTGCCCATTAAACGCTGACACTGTGCCCATCAAACGCAGCCACTGTACCCATCAATTGCAGCCACTGTGCCCATCAAACGCAGCCACTGTGCCATCAAACGCAGCCACTGTACCCATAAATTGCCACCACTGTGCCCATTAAACGCTGCCACTGTACCATCAAACGCAGCCACTGTACCATCAAACGCTGCCACTGTGCCCATCAAACGCAGCCATTGTACCATTAAACGCAGCCACTGTACCCATAAATTGCCACCACTGTGCCCATTAAACACAGCCACTGTGCCCATCAAACACAGCCACTGTACCATCAAACGCAGCCACTGTACCCATAAATTGCCACCACTGTGCCCATTAAATGCTGACACTGTGCCCATCAAATGCAGCCACTGTACCCATAAATTGCTGCCACTGTGCCCCATCAAACGCAGCCACTGTACCCATCAATTGCAGCCACTGTACCCATAAATTGCCACCACTGTGCCCATTAAACGCTGCCACTGTGCCCATCAAACGCAGCCACTGTACCATCAAACGCAGCCACTGTACCCATAAATTGCCACCACTGTGCCCATTAAACGCTGCCACTGTACCATCAAATGCAGCCACTGTACCATCAAACGCAGCCACTGTACCCATAAATTGCCACCACTGTGCCCATTAAACGCTGCCACTGTACCATCAAACGCAGCCACTGTACCATCAAACGCAGCCACTGTACCCATAAATTGCCACCACTGTGCCCATTAAATACAGCCACTGTGCCCATCAAACACAGCCACTGTACCATCAAACGCAGCCACTGTACCCATAAATTGCCACCACTGTGCCCATTAAACGCTGCCACTGTACCATCAAACGCAGCCACTGTACCATCAAACGCAGCCACTGTACCCATCAATTGCAGCCACTGTGCCCATCAAACGCAGCCACTGTACCCATGAATTGCCACCACTGTGCCCATCAAACTCAGCCACTGTACCATCAAACGCAGCCACTGTACCATCAAACGCAGCCACTGTACCCATCTATTGCAGCCACTGTGCCCATCAAACGCAGCCACTGTACCATCAAACGCAGCCACTGTACCCATAAATTGCCACCACTGTGCCCATTAAACACAGCCACTGTGCCCATCAAACACAGCCACTGTACCATCAAACACAGCCACTGTACCCATAAATTGCCACCACTGTGCCCATTAAACGCTGACACTGTGCCCATCAAATGCAGCCACTGTACCCATAAATTGCTGCCACTGTGCCCCATCAAACGCAGCCACTGTACCCCATCAATTGCAGCCACTGTGCCTGTTAAGCGCTGCCACTGTACCATCAAACGCAGCCACTGTACCATCAAACGCAGCCACTGTACCCATAAATTGCCACCACTGTGCCCATTAAACGCTGACACTGTGCCCATCAAATGCAGCCACTGTACCCATAAATTGCTGCCACTGTGCCCCATCAAACGCAGTCACTGTACCCCATCAATTGCAGCCACTGTGCCCGTTAAACGCTGCCACTGTACCATCAAACGCAGCCACTGTACCATCAAACGCAGCCACTGTACCCATAAATTGCCACCACTGTGCCCATTAAACACTTTTATCACTTTTAACTGTAATTTGCTTATATATATATATATATATATATATATATATATATATATATATATAAAGCCCTATGTGCTTTTATATGTGTCTTATCTATATATAATGCACTCTTTAAATGTGCTTTAAAATGCATGGTTTTCCATTTTATGAACAAGAAAATAATGACGTTATCCTGTTGGGCTGGTATTATAATGCTATGGGGCTGGTATGACATTTTTTCCAGGGCTGGTTTTCATTCCCAGTCCGGCCCTGTAGCCATCTTGCTTTTTCATGAATGCATTTTCTCCAGAAGACTCCACATCTACTCATCTGCAATTCTATCCTCAGCCTAACAAAAACATTGCTGGTATGTTTATAACCTCTTTCCCTAGTTAGACTAGTGTGTCAGGACTGTATATGTTGTATATTGTATACACTGATTGAATTTTATTTCTTTTACTTGTAGTTTTACTCTAACTTTCCTGCAATAAAAGTTGAAAAAGGGACCTAGCGCCTGCCTCAATGAGTTGCTAATTTTTAAAATCTGCATAAAATCAGCAATATATAATAAAATTAGAAAAAAGTAACAGCAATACTGCGATAACTACCCTGTAAAAATTAGGCTATATCCACTTTGAAGTGCACTCTATATGAATGACAACAATGAAATGCAAGACTCACTAAAGAAATACCTCTTACTACAGACAATAGGCAAAGTTCTTGTGAAGCAGCTAAGTGAGCAGTCTTTAGCCCTAGTTCTCTCGCTGGCAAGCATTGGGGCCCAGTCTTTATGGTGGTGCACATAAGTACAGCCCTAGTAAAGTCTGCATGCAGTAAATAATACTGCCAGTTATGTGGCTGGTCCCTATGTGCTCAGGCTCTGCTAGCAGCAACAGGTTAGTGGCAGCAGCACCACTTCCAGCGATACAGCAACAAGGGTCCTACTGTTCAGTTGTCACCTTACTTCTGGATCTGCTTGGAGCAACTCTGGTCCTCAACATACAGCCATAGGCTTGTAGTAGGTTGATGTGCACACAGGAGCAGTAATGTGCACACCTCAGTCTCCTTGCAGCAAAGAGGAAATCTCTTTTCTCCCATTCAGCTGAAGTCCTTTGGGAGATACAAAAAGTACTGCGGCATGATGTTCTAAATCGTTTTCTGTCTCTAGTCAAGCACCTGGCTACACAAGTGTATGACCAAGCCATCCAAATTTCTGCAGTAGGATCTCCAGACCTAACTTTCACTTTGTTGTTCTCATCTGAAGTTACTCATTACTAATTTTGTTTAGCCAAGATGCCAAATCTACATAAACAATGTATCCTCAGCTCGTGGAGTACATGAATGGTTTCACAAGTTTTGCAACCATAGAATAATACCAATTTTATATTGTTGTTAAATATGTGTAGCTTAGTAGGATTGCCATATATTGTTGGGGCTGGCAAAAAGCACATTTACTTTCTTTATCCAGGTGTAGGCAGGTGCAGTTCCCCTTAAAGTGGTCGTTAAGCCACTCTAACCTGTATACACCATCAGCACTGCCTCCTACTGTAGTATCCCCCTCTGTGTGTGATTTATAAAAAATAAATGCTGCAAATACCTAATTTCACTGCCAAGATTGCTATCACATGACTGGCTAGCTTTCTCGTTTTCTCCTCTGAGACATGCAGAGGGCGGGGCTGAGATTCCCCTGCTGATGTCAGTCTGGAGGAGAGGAGGAGAGAGCTGGCTGGTCATGTGATCGCATTCTTGGCTCTTAAATTTGTTATTTACAGCATTTATATTTATAAATTATTCACAGCCGGGGACACTGCAATAGGGGGCAGTGTTGATGGTGTATACAGGCCAGTGTTATGAGAGCAGTGGGAGGGGGGAGGGGCGGCACACACACAGACCTCAGTCTCAGGGGAGGGGAGGACACAGGAGAAGAGAGGAGAGCAGATAGCAGGCTGCTGATGACAGAGGCATGTAAACTGACCACGGTGTATGGTCTCAGCAGTCATGATACACCCTGGTCAGTTTACAGAGGGGTGGGGACAAACTGTCAGGATTAGCCAGGTTTTTTTAGGTGTTACATAAAAAATATAACATGCTTTAAAAGAGCAGGATCCATTTTTTTTTGGGTTAACAAACGCTTTAAAGGCTGCTACTTCTATTTGGATAAGGGATTCTGGGGGTCCCTTTAAAGGTGTGCGAGACTAGGGGTTTCTGGCTGAGAGAGAGAGGGAGACGAGAGGTCTCTTTCCAGGGTTTGAGCTCTCTCTTTTGGGGGAGGTGATGAGTTCTGTTCCTGTTCTTTGGAGCTTGCTAGAAGGAGGAAGGGTACATAGACTTAAAGTAGTTTTAAACCCAAAACCAAATATGTAATATATTGCAGCTTACCAATCCTTAAATGTGGTGGTTGATGTAGAGGTTTGTGCCAAACTGTTTGTAAAGCCCACGTGGAAACATGACGGGCACTGCCCTACACTGGTACTCAGATTTGTTGTTTCTTTTAACAACATTGTTGGTGACTTTTAGACATGCTTTGAATGATTTAACTGGGTTGTTGCTGGGATTGAGAAAGACCTGGGGCACTCCTGGGTACGGGCATAGATAAGGTGGAGGATATGGGGGGGTCCAAACTTCCCACCAGAGCGTTCATTCACAGTCCAGGCTGGTGACCCTTTTCAGGGGCAGAAATCACACAGCCCAGGCATTCTTGTTAGAGCTTTCCCCTCCTCCCTGACACCATGGCTTGACAGTTTAGCCAGGAGAGAAGAGAGGAGAAACATGAATGACCACATAGATCACCAGACTCTTAGCCGCACCCACTGGACATGCAGCATGGGCTGCATAGTGCAGGGAGCCACAGAAAGGAGAGAAAGCTGCAGAGAGGTGCAGGTATGTGTGGTGTAGAAGAAGAGAAACAAAGAGCCATGTGGTGAGCTGTGCTGTGTAGAGAGGAGAGAATCTCAGAAGGCCTGCCTGAAGGGGGGAACAGCACTGCAGGGGGATGGCAGGACGGACTGTCTAAGACATGTTCCTGACCCCTACACACTGGGCTGTATATGATATACTTCTGATCACTGCTCTCTGTACCCAGGGCTATATATGACATGCTCCTGACCCTTGCACCCTTTATGCTATATTGCACATGTCTCCTCCCTTTGTCCCGTGTCGCAAGCCTAAGGGCAGGTACACATGCCACAATAAGGAGCTCCCACCCATTCACATGCAGCACTGAAATCAGCCACCAACCTCTTCACATGACGTCGACCACCCTAATACTTCCCAGTCCTGTGAGGCACAGAGCTTTAGCTCAACCTCCACAACACCCTTGTCCCTGACCCTTGCCCCAGGTTCTTTCAACCCAAGCTTCACCACTGCTACTGGGCACACATGGATGTAAAGGGAGACTCTGCTCATTACTCCTGGATGTAAGGGGGGACTCTGCTGGGCACTCCTCGATGTAAGAGTGACCATGATGGGTACTCCTAGATGTAAGGGGGGCACTGCTGGGCACACATGAATTTAAGGGGGAACTCTGCTAGGTACTCCTGGATGTAATGTAAGGGTGGACTCATTCATTCATTTAAATTTTATGCATTCATTTATAAAACTGTTTTTTTTTTTTTTTAGCCCGCAGATACCTATAAAATATACAATGTGGCCCTTATACTGAAACGTTTGGAGACCCCTATTATAAAGTATAAGCATTTTAATCATCATTATCATCATATTGCATATTCACAATCAACTCTTGTATTTCCTAAGGCAACAGTCTTTTGTTCTTGATCTACAATGGGTCAAGAAAACATCAGGCTTCCTGTATTACATATTTTCATAGAAGCAATAGCTTGACAAAATATACACGATAAACACATTTTATTTATTTTAACTACCTGTTTAACACAGGGCAGAGAAAGTTATGACCTTCTGTAACTTGGCCTATGCCTGAGCATGTTAAACCCTAATGTGCTCATTAAGTGAGTCTGTCCTGACCTATCCCTGGACCTTTTTAACTCTACAGGATTAGGGCTTTACTTCTGTATTGTTTTTGTTGTACATATTACCGAGAAACAATAAGGTCTCTCTAATTGCTGAACTGTGCACTAGAAGTTCAGCCTAGGCGCATTACATATTTTAAGAAATAGTTTCATTTTATGTTGATTAAAAAAAAAAATACTCAAATAAAAGAACTGTACAATATGCCAAGGCCTTTTCAAACAGGCAGTAATAACAGCAGTGACGGTGTGCAAGGTTCAGTTACCAATGGCATCCAATTTTATTTCAGTTTACCATAGCTGGATGGGAAGGGTTGCTAACTGGGCTAGTGCACTTTGCAGTATCTCATCTGTGTTTTTCTGCCTTATGGAATATTCTGTCTGGTTTGAATCTCTCAATAGCAAGGGTTAAACAGATCCAGAGATTCTGAAATCAACAACATCATCAACTACGTACATAACCATGTATCGTTAATGTTATGTGCTCGATAGACTGTGCAAAAACAAAATCTTAAAATACTTTGATGAAGATATTGCAAGCAATATCACTAAACTGTCCTGATATTATTCACAGTGGGAGTAAAAGTATTGGAAAATGATGGTCAACATGCAATCTGGCTTTTAGCTTTGCTCTCCCAGGAGAAATTTCATTATCTTTTCTGTTTCAAGTCTTGCCTTTTAAGCTTCCAAGGTCAGCGCTGTCTAGACTCTTCCACAGCTTCATCTTCCTGCAGCTAACACACATTCACACAATAGGTGCATGACCTCAAAATGTGCCAGGCCCCTTGACTAAGCGGGGAGCCCTTTCTTTTATTATTTCTAGCAATTCGCTGGGTTAAAAAACAAACTGCTGTAGCAACCAGACTTGCCTTGCTGTGAAGATTACACAGCTATAATCTATAGCGATTCCTTGTTAAGAGTGGCATCTCTGTAAAATAACCATCTAGCTGCTGGAAAAAAATCAGCATAATTAATTCTTGCTAACTATTTTTTAAACTGTTCTGTATATTTTTTATATCAAATATCTTTGGTGCCAAGTAGAGATGTAAAATTTGTGGAAATTTTGAGGCCCTGGGAAAAAAAAAACTTTTCCCCCCCTGTTTTTCTACTGGAAAAAAATGTAATTTTGGAAAAAGTGAAAAAAAAATCAGTGTAGCATAGTCATTTGTTACACTGGGAAGATGAAATGCAATGTATATAAAAGCATTATGCTTGAAATAAAAGTACAGCTTATTCAGTAAATAAACTAAACTTGCTTTTTAAAATTTTATTTTTTTATTACAAAAGAATAACAAGCACTGTATATGATAAGAACATTTCACCTATACATGAGAACAGGTAACCACCCCCTTTCCCTCATAATAATGTAAAAACTTTCTGCCAATATGCATTTCCAGTTATTGACAATGCTGATCCAGAAGCGTATATTGCTCTATGAAGAGCTTGATGCATGTTCTCCTGATTTTCAGGTGCCATTTTCTCTATAAATGAAGGGATTGTGAATTTTTTTGGAAGGCAGTGGTTTGTTCCTATTTTCAAATTGCAGTTTTGCTCTCTGCAGAAAATGCATTGTGGAAATGTTTCCAATCTCTAGATCAGGGGTAGGCAACCTGAGGCCCTCTAGCTGTTGCAGAACTACAAGTCCCATCATGCCTCTGGGAGTAAATGTAACTGCCAGCCTTGCAATGCCTCATGGGGAATGTAGTTCAACAACAGCTGGAGGGTCCCAGGTTGCCTACCCCTGCTCTAGATGTTGGTCTCACCACTTTACTGAGAGGAGGAAAAGAAAAAAACTATTTACCGTCCAGCCTATAGGGAAACACTATGCTGGGATGGTGGAGAACATTATTAGGAATCATTAATGGTTAAAAAAGATAAAATAAATTGTCAGACAAATTCACCCTCTTACCTGTCAATTAAGCTATGAGAGGACAGCAACAATCATCTACTGTATCCCAACAATCACCCAACTGTAGGAGGTACAAAATGAAGCCCACAAGCAAACTAAACTGGAGTCTTTCCCCTGCAGTGTCCCCTAGTGCAAAATATGCTTATTCTCATGTTTGAGAACTGCATTGAGAAGTATTGTGTTACTTGAATTATATTCTAGTATTTGCTTGTCTTCAGCTGAGAGAACTTGCAATAATTTAAAACTTTGCATAAAGTCTCAGAAATCTTTCATTAAAGTATTACTAAGCCCACAACAGTAAAATAAGTCTGTATATGCAGTAAAGCATGCTTGTTATACTCACTGTGGAACCTAAGGGGTTAATTCTGCAGATTGTGTGAAAAGGCCGTTTGATCCTGTTTTTTCTGATTTCTGATCCTCCCTTTCTTTCACAGTCCCCAGACCATATCCTGATAGAACAGAGCCTTGGGGGCAAGCTGCACATGCTCAGTTTGTCCCAGGACCCTGTATTCACTATATCTGGTCTCCCACAGAACACAAAACATGAAAATGCAATTATTTTAGTAAATATAAACTGCTAAATACCTTTTATTATCAGCAGTATATAACAGTCCTGTGTCTTCTATGAGCATCTGGTTAAAGCTTATAGGAGGAGTTTTCATTCTGCACTGACTGTCCTATCTGGGCAGTGCTGAGTGGCCCTGTGTTGATCACATGCACCCTCCCAAGAAATAAAAAACTCTCTCGCAATACACACCAATTTGAGTATGTGCAGTCTGTCCCCTGGCTCTGTATTATCAGGAAAAATATTGGGGACAATGGAAGGAGGAGAGGATCAGAGGAGACAGGATCAAACAGCCTTTTTACACAATGCAGAGGATTAACCCCTTAGATTCCATCGCGAGTATAACAAGCATGCTTTACTGCAGATACAGACTGATTTTACTGCTGTGGGTTTAGTAACACTTTAATTCTGTGATACGGTTTACGCGTGTAGTGGTCACCTTTCTATATATTTATATGCCGCTCCTGTCTCTTCTGGTCTGGGATTCTATTGATAGTTTTAGCTTAGGGCTCAATAATCAGCATAGGCTAGAGCCAGGTTAGGCATCCAAAAGCCGTGTCTGGTAGTTAGAGTTCTGGTTAAAATCTGCTAGTGACTAAGATGCAGAGTAAAGAGGGTGACTCTGAGTTCCAGTGCCACACTATGGTTTCAGCTGATGGGAATCTGAGTTCCATGATGGTTGAGCAAGAGTTGGAGGATCCCTCCATCACTGCTGATCTTCTCTTCAGGTCTCTGAAGCTGATAATAATAGTGTCAAACTGTAAAACAAACTATATTTCTTACAACAGGAATCAGATAGCATATAATCATGCATACATATTTTGCCTACTGCCCCTTGTGCATTCTACACATGAATAAACATAGATTTCAAAAAAGAGAGTACAATACTGTTCCACACAAAGTTAAATGTTTTGGTTTTCAGCAGAAGTTCATTGCAGAATCTCTGTAAACTAAAGCCTTGTGTTTTTTTTTAATTAACTCACCTTTTAAAATGTTCTTAAATTCAAAACATTTTTTAGTTTTGGATAGAGTGGAAAAAGGTGAGAACCCCTGCTTTTTGTTCTTGTTTGTTTCCCTATTAGGGAGATTTGCAAAGCATTTTCTGAATTGCACCCACGCTGATCATCCAACCTTCTGTGTTCACAACGCATCAGGCTGGCTACTCAGCATAAGGCCCAGAAGCGAGTGGAGTTTACTGAAGTAGCAGTGTCTACTTCAGTGATTTCTAGCTTCCAGGCATCAGTCAGGGATGGTATATACAGTATCCCACAAAAGTGAGTACACCCCTCACATTTTTGTAAATATTTTATTATATCTTTTCATGTGACAACACTGAAGAAATGACACTTTGCTACAATGTAAAGTAATTCGTGTACAGCTTGTATAACAGTGTAAATTTGCTGTCCCCTCAAAATAACTCAACACACAGCCATTAATGTCTAAATTGCTGGCAACAAAAGTGAGTATACACCTAAGTCAAAATGTCCATATTGGGCCCAGTTAGCCATTTTCCCTCCCTGGTGTTATGTGACTCGTTAGTGTTACAAGGTCTCAGGTGTGAATGGGGAGCAGGTGTGTTAAATTTGGTGTTATCGTTCTCACTCTCTCATACTGGCCACTGGAAGTTCATCATGGCAATGAACTCTCTGAAGATCTGAAAAAAAGAATTGTTGCTCTACATAAAGATGGCCTAGGCTATAAGAAGATTGTCAAGACCCTGAAACTGAGCTGCAGCACGGTGGCCAAGACCATACAGCGGTTTAATAGGACAGGTTCCACTCAGAACAGGCCTCGCCATGGTCGACCAAAGAAGTTGAGTGCATGTGCTCAGCATCATATCCAGAGGTTGTCTTTGGGAAATAGACGTATGAGTGCTGCCAGTATTGCTGCAGAGGTTGAAGGGGTGGGGGGTCAGCCTGTCAGTGCTCAGACCATACACCGCACACTGCATCAAATTGGTCTGCATAGCTGTCATCCCAGAAGGAAGCCTCTTCTAAAGACAATGCACAAGAAAGCCCGCACAGTTTGCTGAAGACCAAACAGTTTGCTGAAGACAAGCAGACTAAGGACATGGATTATTGGAACCATGTCCTGTGGTCTGATGACCAAGATAAACTTATTTGGTTCAGAGACAAGTGTGTCTTGCCTACAGTCAAGCATGGTGGTGGGAGTGTCATGGGGCTACATGAGTGCTGCCGGCACTGGGGAGCTACAGTTCATTGAGGGAACCATGAATAACAACATGTACTGTGACATACTGAAGCAGAGCATGATCCCCTCCCTTCGGAGACTGGGCCACAGGGCAGTATTCCAACATGATAACGACCCCAAACACACCTCCAAGACAAACACTGCCTTGCTAAAGAAGCTGAGGGTAAAGGAGATGGACTGGCCTAGCATGTCTCAAGACCTAAACCCTGTTGAGCATCTGTGGGGCATCCTCAAACGGAAGGTGGAGGAGCGCAAGATCTCTAATATCCACCAGCTCTGTGATGTCATCATGGAGGAGTGCAAGAGGCAACCTGTGGAGCTCTGCTGAACTCCATGTCCAAGAGGATGAAGGCAGTGCTGGAAAATAATGGTGGTCACACAAAATATTGACACTTTGGGCCCAGTTTGGACATTTTTACTTAGGGGTGTATTCACTTTTGTTGCCAGTGGTTTAGACATTAATGGCTGTACACTCACTACTTTACATTGTAGCAAAGTGTCATTTCTTCAGTGTTGTCACATGAAAAGATGGAATAAAATATTTACAAAAATGTGAGGGGTGTACTCACTATTGTGAGATACTGTACATGTAGTATGTATAGTTAGTCCAAGATGGATCAATTTAATTGTGTACAAATATACCACGCATTGAATTATTCTTGAATTCTTTTTATTTGGGTGTAGACACTGCAATGTTCCTTGATAGTACCCCTAATTGGCCTCCAAATCCTGTTCTTAAGTTGTTCATACACTGAGTGAATTTCTGCTGCTTCTTGATGAATTGGCTGAAATACGCTCAGTGTGTCACCATGTTGGCGCCCCTCCCAACATCTCTAGATTGAAAAATCCATGGATGCCAGGTGGAAGATTGAAAAATCCATGGATGCCAGGTGGACGATTGTTGGTTAAACAGTGCCTTATCCAAATAAATGCAGGTCTTGTTTGGGTTTTTTGACAGCTGGTGGGGCTGGCTGGCAGAATACAATTGTTGCCCTGTGTAGCGTGGATGGTGGAATCTGTTTTTGTGATTTTTTTGCCCATGTCCACATACATTTAAAACTCAACTGAACTTTCAATTTAACCACTTGCTTACAGGGCACTTAAACCCCCCTCCTATCCAGACCAATTTTTAGCTTTCAGCGCTAACGCATTTTGAATGACAATTGCGCGGTCATACAACGCTGTACCCAAATGAAATTTTTATCATTTTTTTCCCACAAATAGAGCTTTCTTTTGGTGGTATTTGATCACCTCTGCGGTTTTTACTTTTTGCTAAAAAAATGTAAAAACCTGAATTTAAAAAAAAAAAAAAAAAATTGTTTTTTTATATTTTGTTATAAAAATTTTTTAACGGGTACTTTTTCTTCTTCATTGATGTACGTTGATGAGGCGGCAGTGATGGGCACTGATAGGTGGCAGTGATGGGCACTGATGGGTGGCAGTGATGGGCACTGATGGGTGGCAGTGATGGGCAGCACTGACAGGTGGCACTGATTGGCACTACAGGTGGTCATTGGTAGGTGGCACTTGTGGGCATTGATAGGTGGCACTTGTTGGCATTGATAGGTGGCACTGTGGGCACTGTTAGGTGGCACTGTGGGCACTGTTAGGTGGCACTTTTGGGTGGCACTGATGAGGAATGTGTTGTGCTTCCACTTCGGGACCGATGTCCCTGACATCTGAGCCGGTGATCGGCTTTTTTCTCTACTCGCGCTGTCAGCGCGAGTAAAAAAAAAAACGATTACCGATCTTCCTGTTTACATCATGTGATCAGCTGTCATTGGCTGACAGCTGATCACATGGTAAGGGGCCGGGACCGGCCCCTTACTCAGATCGGTGATCAGCCGAGTCTCAGTGACTCGGTGATCACAGCGCGCCCGGCGCGCGCCCTGCAGGGCGCGCGCAGGGAGCGTGCACAGGGGAGGACGTCATATGACGTCCTCCCGGGAATGCAGGTCCGCGCTGTGGCCGTCATTCAGCCATAGCGCGGATGTCTAGTGGTTAAATGAGTTAAATATATTCAAATATTGTCAAAAGCAGCTGCAGCTGAAAAGCCTGTCCCTTGCCAGCATGCTGCACAGAAGAGCCTTTGTTCTCTGTGCGAAAGCAGTGGTCTCTCTGCAGAGGTCCAACACACCTTGAAGTCCTTGAATTGCATCAGGATTTATGGAGGATAAATAGGGGATCAGGAACATGGAGGTTGGCATAGCACATTCCATTTATCACCCCTTACCTCTTCAATCCTCTCTTGTAAGGTAAAAACTCACCGTCAAATGACATCTTTGGATATTTATTTTTAACCTCCTGCAAACCCTGTAGAGAATCCCTCTTTTATTTATTTTTATACTTAAATAGCTTCTGTCGAGAAAATAATCTTCAATGAAGAGCAAGTGATGTCATCACCTTAAGAAGAAGGAATATGCATGGCACCCTACATCTGACAAGCATGCCCTGCAGAGCTAGTATGGGGGATTGAGGAGAAAGATCACCAATGCAGAGATAGCTGGTATGGAGTGGCTGAACTCCTTAACAAGAAATGCTGCCACAAGAAAAGATAGCAGGCAGAATTTCCTGATGAACTGGTGTATCTTAACAAGACAGCAGCATAGACAATATGGTACACATACTATATTAAATATATATATAAAAAAGTCTGCCAAGATAACACTTTTAAATCACATAATGTATGTAGCAATGGAAAGAAGTCTAACAACAATGATAGAGCTTTCTGCAAATACCTTTACTTGCATGGCATGATCAGAGAGCATTGCATGGCCTAGAACCTGCCACACTCTCCACGTATTGGTTATGAATAGGCACACCTCTTGTCTACATCAAGCAGTGCAATGTGGGGGGCCTCAGCAACCTATCATCAGGTCCACGGTCCATGCATTGACATGGGTGAAGGCCAAAATATGGCTATACAAATATCTCTTCTCAAAAAGTTGCTATTTGCATAGGCACTTGCAGAATTATCAGCTCATATAGTTAAAGGTATGCTATCAGTTTTGTCATGCATATGGTAGCTTGCTTTTTCACTGTCACAGATTCACCTTAATGCTTTTGCTAATTATTTGTCTACCTGTGTTGCCACTGTTCCATTTACATTAATAAAGTTAACTTTTAAAAACCTACAAATCCATAAACTATATTGAAGCAGATTGTGATTATGATTAACTATAGTAATATCACTTCAGGTCCTTTAAACTCAGCAAGACTTGAAACTGCAATGTAAAGCAGTGTGGCTTAATAGGGTGATTGTCAAAAAGGAAACATAAATTATGTAAAACATAACATCGTAATAGAATTTTAAAATGGTCCATCAAAAGTAAAGTATCTTGCAAATTAACTTATCGAAAATAAATCTGTGGAGTTGTAACACTAAGCCATTAAAGTCGCTGGGAGAGGCTTCACTTATATGTGATTCACGCTTGTGACTCTTAACAAAAGGCCATAAATATTACCTTGGATTTTAAACTTAATCATAAAGTTTTATTTACCTGTTCATTGAGGGTTTTGAATGACATTAAAGTAACCACTTGAAAGAGAAAGCAATTGCCCCTACCTTTTGCAATATTTATAAGAAATTTGACAAAGGCCATGTGTGTGATCTTTAATGTTTGAGGAAACGATATTAGCCCAGAGACTGTGTGAGTTAGCAAGAGATATGAACTCTATCATTCCACTTTATGACCTTTCATTTAAAGGCAACTGCGACTGTCTGGCATCTCAAGGCCAGGCACACAGCAGAAGTGGGGAATCTGAAGGGCTTCAGACATAAACTTTTATTACTAAATTATAAATAATTTCTATTACTTAAAATGTTCACCTTGCAAGTTCATCTTGATTATAACACAAGGGCAGCTTCCCACTCATATTGCTGATCTATAAAAATGAAAAAGGATTATTGCACCCTGCTGTGCTAGAAGTACTTAAAAGAATGCAGAGAACATTAAAGTAACAGAGTGTCTATCATATCACCCTTCTCATATGTGTCTCTTACATAGCTGTGCTATCTTTGTCATGATACATCTGCCTTCATTCAGAGATTGGTCTCTGCTGCACATATTAAATATTAGTGGCTCATAAGTAGATGTATAATACTATTATTAATATCAAAAAAGGTATATATAAAATATAGTACAGATCATTTCATTCACACATGATCATACAATGCTCCATTTATATTGGATCAGGTTAGTGTAGGAATAGCACGGAAGGTATTTTGCAGAAGTAAAGCCCAGTGCAGCAGTTGTAATGTGAGTAGTGAATTTGTGAACCTATGACCAGACGTGGGTAATGGAAGGGCATTGCCACCATATGTGTTGGAATGATCTTCTGGCACATCGACAGACCAGCATTTGTTAGAGTTGCTGAGGAATATTTTATAAAGGAGTATTGGAATGCAGTACCATCTGGTCCAGATTTGATATATATTTTCCTGAGTAAATACATTTTGTGAGCACTTGTGAGCTAGTATGTTAATCGGTTCCCAGTTGTCCTTTGTGAGGGAGATATCCAAGTTTCTCTCCTAGGTTTTGGAACCTAGATTTTTGTTGGCTGGTGTTCTGGGGAAAATAAGGTTGTAAAGCATCGAAAGAAGATATTTCTGTAAAGTGGTGCTTAGGCAAAGTTGTTCAAATGATGTAATAGACCTAGAAAATTGGAGTGGTATTTGGGGTCAGTAAGGAAAGGTCTAAGTTGATGAAGATAAGACCACCATGGTATCTGTGGTGTCTCCAACTGATCACTGGGTGTAGCCTGGCTGAAAACAGATCTATGCTATTGTTCTAGTAGGTTGGATCACCCAGTAAGGTTTTAGAAAGCTTGGAAGTCGGATCACCCTTTGTTTGAGTGTGATGAAAAAAGTGTGAGGGACAGCAATGGCTTGAAGTTTATAGAGGATTTTGAGGAGGATGTTCATTCATCTTCAGATCTTTATCATTCTGGCAAACCAGGAAAAGAGGAAAGCCCAGTGTCAAAATGTAAAGAATAAAGTGTGGTTCACTCTGTTGGCAGTTGTAATCCCTGGATATGTGAAGGATGTTGTTTTTCGTGTAAAAAGGGGTGTGGGGTTCCAGGATGCGTGGATTTAATTATTTTAACTCCGGTTTTGATGGTGGAGTCCTGAAAATAGTATGAAGCAGCACAAGATGAGGGTTTCTTTAATGCAGGGGCAACCTTTTTGGGCATAGTATGCCAAAAAATGTTTTCAAAGAAATTGAGAGTGCCAGATACATAACAAAAAAAAACTGTCAACTGCACATGGAATGCAATCTTTATAAAGTAAATGCTGTAAACCACTTGAATAATAGTAAGAAATCAACTGAGCTTTGCGCCATCACACCTCAGATCAGCCCAATTGCTGCACCTTCATACCTTAGACAGCCCCGATTCCGGCACTTTCAGAATACACAAAAAGGCAACGCAGCTAGCCACTTACAGGTGTCAAAAACAGCAGTAGTAATCAGCAGATACATGCCCCTGCCATTTGCATTGTGCCTAAACACATGTGCAAATGTAGCCTTAAAACAGGGGTTGGGAGCTGCTACTTTAGAAAATAAGTTACCAACCCTGTTATAAAGTGCAGTTCCCTTTTAAAACTTCTAAAGTTATGGTTACAAAGACAGTTATAAAGCATGACTCACAAAGTCAGATATAATTGAGTACTCACAAAACCAGTCATTAAGCAAAACTCCTTTATAACTGGCTCTGTGAGTAATGCTTAGTAACTGGCTTTGTGAATACTGAAAAGCCCGTTATAAAGCATTAAGCCTTGTACACACCACTAAACTGACAGCTCAGGTCGGAGCCGCTGTACTAACAATCCAATGTTAGTACAGCAATCTCCCCTGCTGAGCTACTGTGTTCTGGCAGGGGGATGCCCCCCCCCCCGCCAGAACACTCTGGTCAGCGCTCTCAGCCATTGGCTAAGAACGCTGATCTTTTTTGGTCACGAGCCTCCGATAGAAGCCAGGCTGAATGGCCGGCTTCTGTCGGACCGGATGCCGTACACACAGGCCGAATGTCAGCTGATATTTGGCTTGTGTGCACTAGGCTTTACTCACAGAGCGAGTTATTAAGCAAAACTCCTGTATACCTGGCTCTGTAATGATTTATAACTGGCTCTGTGAGTATGCTTTAAAACTGGCTTTGTTAGTACTGCAAAGCCAGTTATAAAGCATTACTCACAGAGCCAGTTATAAATCATTACAGAGCCAGTTATAAAGGAGTATTGCTTTATAACTGGCTTTTTGAGCATTACTTTTATTAGTGCTTCCAAAGCCTGTGAAATACTTCATCCAGTCAACTTTTCTGGGTAGAATTGTCTCCCCTTCATCTTAAGCCTGGCACAAAGCTGCTGAGGGAGAGGGGTGCCCAGAGATAGCAGGTGCACAAGGATTAATCACACTGCAGTTACTGAGGAAAAAAAATCATAGTTACCATTAGCAAAAGCAGTGCTCTCTGGCCTGGAGCATCGGATCCAACCCCTTCACTAGTAGGAATGGAGGTGGGTGTACACCATCCGGCAGCCGCACTGCTTTCCCTATAGGCGGCTGCAGTACCTCGCCGGCTTTCATGTGCAGGAGGCGGGTTGGAGACAGCCAGCAAGCCAGCCATGAAAGCCAGCAAGGTGCTGCGCCCACATATACTGAAGAAGGTGGTGGTGCATAAGGCCTCTTCCTCGGCTTCTCCATCCCTCCTCCTCTTCTGGCGTCCTGGTTACCGGGTGCCTGTCTGCTGTGAGGCGCATGCGCAAACAGGGACTTTCTGTTTAGCGGCGGCCTGGTTTGCCATGGATCGGCTTGATAGGCGGGGAATGAGGAGACTCTTTCCGCTCCTCCCACCACCACCCAGCATATGTGGAACATCATCAGCCGGCCCTGCATGTCGGAACCCGCGGCTGGCTCTGCATGTCACACCCAGACATGCAGCCTGGCGGCCCCCGGCCCATCGGACAAACGCCCAGTCTGCCCTATGGCCCGTCCAGGCCTGTATGTTACGCTGCATAGCGGAGCGGACATGGACCTGCCATCTGCTTGCTCAGCGGGTTTAGCAGACAGATCCCCCTGTGAGCAGGCAGATCCACTTTATGGAGTCCGCCCCGTTCGAAAGGGGCCTAACTTCTTGTATAACTGCAGTGTGAACTGAAGTTTGGCTTCAATTTGTTAGTGCATCTAAATCTGCTAGTAGATCTAATCCTCCCTTCCTCTAGATTAACAAATCTGCTGTCCAAAGGTGCTCCTCTGCTCCTTCATGCAGAGTGGGGGCACTTTAATACTGGAGGTGTGTTACTGGTCTGATCAGCAGGTAAAAACAGAGAGAAAAGGCCTAAAAAGGGAAAACTAATGTAGCCATCACATTTATTGATTGGTAAGCTGCAAAATATTACATTTTTTTTTGGATTTCATACCGCTTTAAATGTAGGTCAAATAGACAGTTACTTTTAGAGCTGACCTTGTCCCCAGACCATCACAAAGAAAATGAAGACACCATGCAAAATACATAATAAAGGAAATGCTTACTTTTTCCTGCAGGCTTTTTTATCCAAGAATTTTCTAACTTTTCTGCTCTCCAGCACTCTCCTCCCAACAACCATATTACATATATCTCAAGTCTCCCACGAGGTGTGGGAGTCTCCCGAATTTCTGCAGCAGCTCCCGCACACCCGCAAGTGCCTTCCGATCTCCTGGGAATGATCGGTGCTGCAGAAAACACCTGTGAACACCGATCTCCTTTGTATAGGTTTTTAGATGCCAGCCGTTTCTCCTTCTCTCCTTCCCACGGCTGTCAGCTAAAAAGCTATACAGGGAGATCGGTGTTCACAGCTGTTTTCTGCAGCACCAATCATTCCCTTCTGTGTGCTCCTCCCCCCAGCCCCCTCCGTGTCCTTCTCCGCCCCCCCCTGTTCTTCTCTTCTGCCGCCCCTGTCCTTTTCCTCCTCCGCCCCCCTGTTCTTCTCCGGCCCCCGTCTTCTCTTCTGCTGCCCCTGTCCTCTTCCTCCTCCACCCCCCCTTGTCCCCCGCAGCCAACTCTTCTCCTCTCCTGTCTGGGCTTGGACACAGTGAGCGAGATCGCTGCTGTATCCTGTGATAACTGAGCAGAGTAAACTGTGTTTACTCTGCTCAGTTATAAATGGAAAGGAGCCTCTGTCTCCTGTCCATTCATCTTTAGTGCTGAGAAAGGGATTGGGGAATGTGTGTCCTCAGTCCCTTTCCATGTTTCAAAGAGGAGATGTCAAGGGTCTGTTTAGACCCCTGATATCTCACAAAGCCCCCCAAAAAATATATTAAAAAAATTATTGTAAAAAAAAAAAAAATGTTTTAAAAAGTGTAAAAAAAATAAATAAACTACTGACACCACTCTCCCCTGCCCTACCAACACTGTCCACTGCCCCAACCCCCTCCCCCCAAAAAGCATTGTAAAAAAAAAAAATTAAAAACAAATTGAATTAAAAAAAAAACATTATTAGAAATTTAAAAACTACTAAAATATTTTGTCGCGAGGGAGGAGTGGGCTGCGGGCACGGGTGCGAAGTGCCACCTGTCTGAAATGAGTTTCCCACCTCCGTGAAATTAGTTTTTGCGGGTTGGGATGTCTGATATTAACAAAATGGCAGATTTTCCAATCTCTCCTTACTTCCTGGAGTTCTAAGAACCCCCCCCCCCCCCCCCCCCCCCATTTGCCCATGTAACACTAAACTACATCTGACTAAAGAAAACAAAATGTCTTTACCAGAATTCCAAGCGGGATCCTGTGGTGTATACACTTGATTTCCCAAGAATACACTGGGTGATGTAGCCTTCACAGGGTGCATCTGTGAGGCCCTAGTTACATCACCAGTGCCTCTACAGACCAGGAATGCAATCTAGTTAAATGTAAGTAATGGCCAAATGCCCTTTTTTTCACCATAGAAACCAAGATGACTTGATGTCAACATGTAGAACTGAATGCAACACAGATTTTCTTTTTGTTCAGGGGAAAAAAATCAGCTATAAGTACCTTCAACCCTTCTTGCAGGGTAGTTGTAGAAGGTAGAAGCTGAGACTGGCAATTGTCAAACAGGATACCTTAAAGCGTTTGTTACCCCAGCATTTCATATTCCTGATATGTACCTGCTGTACCATGTACTTGTATGAGAAAGTCTCCTGTTCTCTTTGTATTGCTTTCTTCATGTGAAATCCCTGGCATTCCAGCTAGTCCTCTTGCTTTCCTATTAAAAACTTACCACACTAAACAGGAGAACACACCATGGTCAGTTCTCTAGCTATGCTGGGAACTCAGCCTGCTCTCCTCCAATGATCAGGCTTGTCCTGATACCCTCGAAGCATGCTTTCATTGGGAAGCTCAGTGTGCTGCTGCTTTTCCTCCCCCAACTCTTATGCAGCTGAGAACAGAGGGAGTATGATAAAAAAGGGGAAAAAAAGGCATTTATAAGGTTTTTTTTAATATCTATTCAAAATTGTTGTGCCTTTCATTTCCATTTTAAACGATCACTTTAAGTAGCTGAGAAATGGAATCCTCATGCAATGTCGATCTGACAGCAACTCCTCCTAAGCTCTCCTGAATGCTCTTCAGCATAGCAGACCCCTCCGAAGGTGCTCCCCCTGGGTAGCCACCTTCCTGTTACTCCTTTCCCAGAGTAGCCCACTCTGCAGCTCTGGCAGGAAAAGAACCTTGTGTTTGTGCTGCAGAGGAAACTTTACATAAGCAGGGCTGCAGGACTGGCTGCTGTCACAGAACAAAGAGTAGATAGTGTTAAGCCACCCGTCACCCACTAAGGGACAAACTAAGGGCTTGGGCTGCTGGAGACTCTGAGGAGAGGTGTGAAGGACTGTGAGAAATGTAGCGCAAGAAAAGAGACTTAACCAGTGGTGGCTGGTGCTCAATATTTGGGGGGGGGCAAACAACTCTCCCGGCGGGTCGAATGGTAAGGCTGAGATCCGTGGCCTTACTTTCCGATGACGAGGTGGTGCTGGATCTGGGGTAGGGCTCCTCGAAACGGCTGTTGGTGCCTGCTGCTCCTCGCTCCAGCTTGCGGAGGGAAGAGCCAGGGCCATTGCTTCTCCTCCCGGCCGAACAGGAAGTGGGTCCTGAGACCTGATTGGCTGGGAGTCCTAAGACTCCCTGGCCAATTGGGTCTCAGGATCCGCTTTCTGATTAGCCAGGAGGAGGAGCAGGAAGACATTACCGAATATTAATTCGCTAATGTCACACAACTGTGCTCTGCGCCCCGATCCCACCCTTTTTTAAGCCAATTAGAGCCTAAAGCTCTAATCATGTGCTTCTAAAAAAAAAAACAAAAAAACATTGAAATCCATACGTACTGCACCCTGCATGGAAATTAGGGGCCAGGTACACGGATATAGGGGTGGCGCCCCTGCGCCCCTAATGGAGCTGCCGCCACTGGACTTAACCTGTATTATAGTTAGACTGTTACTTCTAGTAACACTGTGGTGGAGACGAAGGGGAGGTCTTAAGTATTTTGCTGGGCTGAGAAAAGGAACAAGGAGTCAGGAGAGGCAGTAGCTAAGAGCGGTAGAGACAGAACCCTGAATGCTGAGGAGCCTGCTGTCTAGCTTAGGAGTGTTCTCACAATTTTTCATCCATAGCGCTCAGATGCCCAAACAATCAGTTCCACTCGAAAAAACCCTCAGCTGCTAGAAACAAAAACGCCACCCAGGCGAATGAACATATATAGATAAAAACAGTGCTTAATAGTCAATTGACACAGTGGGGTTGATTTACTAACACTGGAGTGTGCAAAATCTGGTGTAGCTGTGCATGGTAGCCAATCCGCTTATAATTTCGGCTTGTTTAATTAAAGTGGTTGTAAACAATCACCTTGTAAAACTACCCATTCAGTTTAAAATAGAAATGAAAGGGAAAACATTTTTGCATAAATATAGAAATACATTATAAATACCCTTTTCCCCTTTTTTTATAAGTGATCAGATTCCCTATGCAGCGGGGGGGGGGGGGGGGGGGGATGTCAGGATGAGTCTGATCAATGGAGGAGAGCACACTGAGTTTCCAACATAGCTAGAGAACCGACCACGGTGTGCTCCCCTGCATAGTGTGGTCTTTTTAATAGGAAAGCAGAGGGACTGGAAGGAACACCAGGGATTTCACATGAGGGAAGCAATACAAAAAGAACAGGAGATTTTTCTCATACAGGTGCATGGGACAGCAGGCACATATCAGGAATATGAAGTGTTGGGGTAACAAATGCTTTAAGCTTTGATAATAAAAACTGGAAGCTGATTGGCTTCCATGCACAGCTGCACCAGATTTTGCACTCTCCAGTTTTGGTAAATCAACCCCAATACTGTTGCAGACATACAAGTGCTTATAGCAATTTCATACTCTCACCAGCCTGTGCGACCTAGGTATAATAAAGCTTGTGTTTCCCAGATGTGTGGTGCCTTCTTTCTTCTCAAATATTCACCTTCAAAGAACCAGAATAGTGTTCCCCAAAAAAACATCTAAAGCTACAGTATATGAGGTAGTATCAAAATGTTTTGAGTGTTTGTAACACTCCAACAGATGGCAGCACAATGCTGCACAGACAGTCACAGGGAGCACGACCTTCATAAGTCTGTGTGCCAGAAGACATCATCCTGTGTACATCAGGAGCTGTGCAACTGGTGCTATTCTGACAACGTGCATTACCACCATCTGCTATTTCATCATGGACAGTAAGTTAGAACAAAGGGCAAATGTGAAATTCTGGGTGAAACTGGGCAAATCTGCTACAGAGACATTTGACACGATTCAGCAAAAAGACTTCCAGGACACATTCCAGCCAGGAACGCTGGGAGCGCTGAATTGCTTTGCAAGGGGAATATTTTGAAGGTGATAGTGTGGAAACGTAGTTAAATAAAGTACTTTCTTGTAAACAGAGCTAATCTCAAAACATTTTGATGCCAGCGTCCTATATATCTAAAGCACCATATCATCAATATCAATTATAACATTGTGCTCACATATATGTAGAAGTGTATACTGTGCATCACCCAGTGTTCTACTCTCATTTGCATCCACATGCCAAAATACCCTTACCGAACAAATAATCCCTTCTGAGCGTTCATCAATAAATGACCTTCTTCCTCCACTCCACCCCACCCAAACTTTCTCCTAATTCTCCAATCCTTGCAAAGTATTCGTAAAAAATATATGTATATATATATATATATATATATATATATATATATTTTAAATCGTGTAATCCCATTACACCAAATAAATAAACAAAAAGAAATGTGCTCACATATACAAAACATGCTTCAGTGTGTTAAAATATATCACCATGTGCACTCACATCTCCATGCATCAACCCTCATGCCAATATACTATACCTTATCCAGAGTCAATGCCCACATGTCACCAAACTTGCTTTTGCTAATGTCAACTTTTTTTCTCCACTTCCACACAGTCTTTGCAGACCAAATATTATCCCTGTTAAAATGCAGGATATTCATATAAAAGAGCACTAAAACCCACAATAGTGCAGCAGAATATCATAAAAAAAACATTTATTTCATGCTAAAAATACTCACATGTTAGAGGTGATGAAACATATCAGGAAGGGACATCAGATTATAGAAGTACCCGATCTGCCATCTTGTTTTCTGGTCTTTCATTCATTGAATACATGTAAGCATTTTTAGCAAACTTTCCCAAAATCACTGCGCCTACTGCAGAGAGTGATCTGGGATCTAATCAGTCTTCATCCTCTATGACTGTTCCTGCTGAGAAGCCAGTGAGTCAAGTAATTTACTTCAAGTGCAGAGGAGTGGGACGCAAGTGCACAAGCCCACCTCTAACAGCCAGCTCCAAATCCAGAGAAGTGAAAAAACAATAACAGAAGCCTAAAGCCTGGAATAGGACTCCTCCTGCTGTTTCTGAGAGACTGTCCAACTAATTTTCTTTGACTTCAGGTATTCTATTCAGAGAAGGCAATGCACACCAACCTCCTAAAACTTAGCCAAGACGTCAACAAAGGCATCAGGAAGTCAAGAAGGGAGCTCAAGTATAGACCATTGGAGCTGCAGGCCTAGCTTCTTCAAGAAAAATTCCATACAAGCTAGTAGTATACAAAATAATTCTGCACTGCCTCGGACAAAGAAAAGCAGCTAACACAGCAATAAGTGTATGCAAGGAAATATAAAACAAAAAAGTGTAGCGCTATACAGGTAAGTCACATGTATAAACATATGAAATAGGTAGAAGTATACCCAATAAGTAAACACCAACAGATGAATAAAAAACTATGTGGATGATAATAAATAAAATAAAAAGTTCCAAATATGAATACAGTTGAAAGTCCCAAAAAACTTTTAAATGTGAAAATCTTGATAGAAGCAAACATGAAGTGAAAAAGCACCAACACCGGTGAAATGGAGGCTTACCAGAGCGTTTGAACCCAGAGGAACATATACGTTCAATGGGTCAAACAGGCTTGTGTGGTGATAACGACCACTGGCAAAACGTGATCTTCTGGAGGTTGTACCCAAAAAACACGACCAACAATGGAGTGGTAGAGCTCATAAGCACGTCCCGTGTTACATGGATATCCGATAGAGGTGGATAGAAAGGGAGAACAAAAAAGGCCACATAGCGTAATTCCGTAAGTAATAAAACAATTTATTAAAAAGTGGAAAAACTCACATTTGAGTAGATAAAATAGTGCTTTGGTATATAAAATGGCGGCACTGGAATCTTCCCGACGCGTTTCGTCTCCTTGGACATCGTCTGGGGAACCATTCCATTGCAGCCGTCAAGAAATATAAAGATAATGTGACCCCATGATTGAGAATCGATTCCCGGATGTGTTTGACCCCACTTCCGGTTTCGGGGCAAGATGGCGGACTAGCGTGCGTTCCAGCACTCACAATGGACCTAATATGAAAGTATTTCCGGTGGAAATATGCGTTCCACCGTTCTGTATATAAAGAATATATAATTGGTTCTCCACAAAATAGAATAAAGGGGGTCCAAATAAGCCCATGTATAAAGAAGGGTTAAGAATGGTTATAAGATGTGTTGGAACAAATAATAAAAGGTGCGGAAATGCCGCTCGGAGGGGCTGCAACAACATGACGGGGCGGCGTCATGCACTCAAACACCGCCCACACGATGCAGCCTAAGCACGTCGCCGTGCCATGACGTCATGCGCCCCAGCCTAATCCAAAACGAGCGTTCCATTCAAACTGCGCACGCACATTGCGGCCCAGGTACGTCTCCGCGCAATGACGTCATGTGCTCCAGCCCCAACTAGAGCGTGCGTTACAAACAGCAAAGGGAGAATCGTGACGTGTGATCAACTGTCAGCACACATGTCCATGAATACCAAATGTAGAGGGGCTATAATAAACGCCATGTTCTATGATAAATGGAATCAAAGAAACATTAATACAACAAAATGAAAAACTCGAGTTATATAAAGACTAATAATTGGCACATATGGAATGGATTCTCAGGGGGTCATGTACATATAACAATGGATATATATGGAGGAAAATACATAAATAAAAACACCGTTAAGAAATAAGAGTTGTATGAAAAAATTGGAGAGAAATAACCTGGTATATAGTAAAATCTAAACTAATGAATATTTAAGCCTTATTGATAAATGAATTAATATCAAGTTCTATATTCATACCATATGGAAAGTATGTCTGTAGCTCATATATCCAGAAGGTCTCTAAACGAGAGACCCCTCTGGTCATGGCCCCACCCCTCCAAGGGGGAACATCTATCAATAACTACAAACTGTGTCCCCTTGAACATGCGATGATGGTGGACCTTATAATGTCTGGGGACCGTATGTTTGGTATCACCACTTTTAATTAGGGCAATGTGCTCAGCAACCCTAATGGAGAAAGAACGGATGGTACGACCCACATATTGTTTGCACAATGGCAAGTAATTAAATAAACAATATAACTAGTGGTGCACGTACAGAAATGTTTAATGGGGTAATTTTTATGAGTAACAGAAGATGTAAAATCTACAGTCTTGCGTGCAATGCCCGAATTGTGTTGGCAAACGGTACACCTTTTACATGAAAAAAGCCGTTAAGCTCATGGAAAAATGTTAAACGGGTGGGGGCGTTAATGACATTTGGAGCTATTTTACTTTGTAAAGTGGGAGCTCCTCTGAAGATGACCTTAGCTTGATCGGGTATAGAGGTAGTAAGAATGCGATCATTCTTAAGGATATCCCAATGTTTAGAGAAAATTGCTTTAACTTGTCTATGTTGAATAGAGAATGAGGTAAACATTGCCCACTTAAAGGTGTCATCACTATCTGGTTTCGATTTAACTTCCAGTAAGGACTTCCTGTTCATTCTAAGAGCACGTTGAAATTCGCGCTCTACATTTTGAGGGTCATAATTTTTGTCCAAAAACCTAGTCGTTAAAAGATTTGCTTGCGTTTTAAATGTCTCAATGTCCGTACAATTTCTACGTAATCTTAGAAATTGGCTACGAGGGACCGAGTCCAACCATGATCGATGATGACAACTATCGGTTGGGATAAACCCATTTCGATCAGTGGGTTTAAAGTATGTTTGAAATTCAAAACGTCTATTCTTAATTTTAATCTCCAAATCAAGGAAATTAATCTTGTTGGTATTAGCAACATAGGACAGAGAAATGCCCCTATTGTTGTTATTGAGATATTCAAAGAAAACTCCCAATGATTCAATACTACCATTCCATAGGAGGAGGATGTCGTTGATGTAACGTGCCCACAGGACCAAAGAAGAGGTCCCGTGGGCATAGACGACATCCTCCTCTCATTTGGCCATGAATAAGTTGGCGAGGCTAGGGGCGAATTTAGCGCCCATAGCCACGCCACGTGTCTGTAAATAATATTGTTGGTTAAACCAAAAATAATTATGTTTAGTTGCGAATTCTAACAACTCAATAATAAAGGAATATTGGAATGGAGCCATAGAAGGTTCCTTTTCCAGAAAATATTTGACGGCCTCGATGCGTTTGTCCTGTGGTATACATGTATACAAGGAGGCTACATCTGCAGTAGCAATAATGTAGTCGCCCTGTACATCAAGGCCTTCCAAAAGTCGAATGGTGGCCCCTGTATCTTTTAAGTACGATGGAGTCTGTCTCACTAAGGGTTGTAAGTAGAAATCTATATAACGGCCTATACGTGAAGTGACCGAGTCAATGCCACTCATGATAGGCCGTCCGGGAGAGTGGACTAAGTCTTTGTGGACTTTTTCTAAGTAGTAGATGGTAGGGATTCTGGGTGCCAAAGGCACCAGGAAATCTCTCTCCTTTTTATTCAAAATATTGAGATCATACCCCCTTTTCACAATATCCTGTCATTTTCTTTTATATGAAAGAGTAGGGTTATTGGGTAATTTTCTATAAGTATCTGGTTCATTGAGAATCCTGTACATTTCAAGTTCATAATCTTTCTTATCTAAGATAACGATCCCCCCACCTTTATCGGCTGGACGAATCACCAAGTCCTTCTGTTGACATAAGGACTTGAGGCCGACATTAGAGATAGGTTGGTGATGGATACGTTTTTCCGGTAATTTTGCAAGATCTTTGAGTACGAGATTTCTAAAAATGCTAATAGCTGGTGCTACTGGAACAGGTAGATTAAATAATGACGGATTGGACAATCCAGAATGAACTGTACCAGATGTTGCAGCACTACCCCCACTTCTATAAGGATTAGAAATGAGGTAGCGCTGGATATTGAGTTTACGGATATACTTGTGTACATCGATGAATGTTTCAAATCTGTCTAATTTTTGGGGGGGGGGGCAAATTTGAGACCCTTATCCAGGACAGATTGTTCTTCATGTGTAAAAGATTTAGTACTTAAATTAAAAATACCTTGGCCCTCCAAGTTCTCCTTTTTCCTCCTCTGTATTCTCCTCCCTCCTCTTGTGCCTCTCTTGGGTCTGGACCCCTTTTTCTCAACAATGGGTCCTCGCGAAAACCCTGACCTCCATGTGGGTTGAGATTAGATTGATTATATCTGTAAGGTGATCGCTCATGGATGTCTCCTGGGTATACTTCTACCTATTTCATATGTTTATACATGTGACTTACCTGTATAGCGCTACACTTTTTTGTTTTACATACAAGCTGGTAGGCCCTTCTTCCATTGTTTCAGTCCTAGTAGAAGGTATCTACACCAAGGAGCTTCTGGATTCAGGAGCACAGGTGACTCCGCTGTGCCGAGACTTTTATGACAGACATCTAAAACACTTACCCCTGTAGAGGCTGGAAGATCTAGAAATCTAAGGTATTGGAGTTGAGAAGTTCCCTTATGTTGAGAAGCTGACGATCAGGGGCTACCAGGAGTTCCCTGATAGTAAGATCAAATACTGATACTGTCAGGAGGTTACTCTCTTCCTTCATCTCAGAGAGGGACCAGCAACCAACGGTGTGTAGACCCCATGCTACAGCAAGTGTGTCAGTGCATGGTGCAAAAGCAAAAAGTGGAAGGAATTGGGAAGTTGTAGAGACTGGACAAGGGCGAGTAGATACTGCAGTTAGGAGTATTAAAGTGCCCTCGAGATGCAGTCATGTTTAACTGGAATCAGCTAGGGCCCTTTGTTGTCTTTGAAGCCAATCCAAAGAGGAAGGGCACTGGGGTGGAGCTGATGCCTGAAGTAAAAGAAGAGTGGACCCAACTGATGCCAGGAGTCCAAGCTTTATGTCAAGGGGTTCAGCACCATGTCAAGGAAGCTACCAGAGCCAAGCTATTGGAGTCACTGCCGCAGGCATTCCTAAGCTCTTTTATGATGTCACAAAAGTGAGAGGTGGAGACCTGTCCATACTATTGAAAATAGATCTAAGAAAAGATCAAGCAGAAGACCTTTTATGCACTTTAAATCTGAAAGCCGTGCTGAGTGGACACTCAGAGCTCTTATTAGTGAACTCTCCAAAAGAAACACACCTGGTCCAAAAGGAATGGAATCAACTACAGCTAAATTATAGGGTGGTCTAGCAAACCATTAGACCATCCTGAAGACAAGTGGCAGTTGTTCCTACCGGAAAAGCATAGTGAATTTTAAGTTAGTGAGAAATTGGTTCTATTGGCCTTATATGCGGGCCGAAGTCACTGTTACTGTCACTCCTGTATATGCTGCATACAGAGAAAGACTTTGCCCTCCAGAGCCACCTCAATGGGCCACCTCCAAAGTCAGTGACCCATGGAGTTGGTGTGCATTGACTTCTCGCGCTTAGAACCCAATTTGAACGGACAGGGAAACATCCTAGTGGTGACTAGGGATGAGCTTCGAGTTCGAGTCGAACCTTTGTTCGACTCGAACATCGCATGTTCGACTGTTCGTCGAATTATAAACGTTATGGGCCGTTCATGCCAAATTCGTGTGGCGCGTCACGGCCCATAATTCACTGTGGCATCGCAGTGCATTGCTAGCTGATGATTGGCCAAGCATGCACTATGACCCGCACACTTGGCCAATCACAGCGCCGTCTGTACAGAGAGCCATTATTGGCCAAAGCCAGGGTGGCTTTTGCCAATTATGACTCAGGGGGTTTAGTACACGCCCCACACTATATAAGGCCGCCTGTGCACCTAAAGCTACCTGAAGGCAATTGCTGTTGTTCTGATCGTATTAGTACCACAGGCAAGCAGCTGCAGTATTTACAGTTAGTGTAGCGCATCCTCTGCACAGTGTGCACCTAAAGCTACCTGAAGACAATTGCTGTTGTTCTGATCTGAGTGCATGTATCAGTGACACTGTCCCTCTTGTCCACCTGTTGGAGCACACGCTGCGTGGAATAATGGACAGGGCACTTGAGGCAGAACAGAAGGAGGAAGAGGAGGACTTCCTTACCTCTTAAGGCCCCCTCTATCCAGACAGTGTTCCTGCGTGCCCGCCGATCACACAGGAAGAGGAGGAGGAAGAGGATTGTGTCAGCATGGAGGTGGAGCCTGGCACTCAGCATCAGCAGCAGTCTTCAAGGGATCATTTACATTCCGAAGAAACCCATGGACTTGTACGTGGCTGGGAGGAGGTGGCTGCGGATCATGTCGTCCTTAGTGACCCAGAGGACTCCAGACCGAATGCCTCAGCAAACCTACGCTGCATGGCCTCCCTGATCCTGCAAAGCCTGCGGAAGGATCCTCATATCCGTGGTATTAAGGGGAGGGATCATTACTGGCTGGCAACCCTCCTTGACCCATGTTACAAGGGTAAGGTTGCGGACCTTATCTTGCCGTCGCAGAGGGAGCAGAGGATGAAACATCTTTGGGAGGCCTTGCAGAAAGGTTTGTGCAATGCGTTTCCAGAGCCTGGTAGATTACAATTTCCTGGTCCTCCTGGACAACGTGTTGCTGAGGCTTCGGTCAGTTACAGAAGGAGCGCTGGAGAAGGTGGCTGTCTGAACGATGCGTTCAGACAATTTTTTAGTCCGCAGCCCCAAGGTCTGATCGGTTCCAGCAACCATCGCCAGCATCTGATTCACATGGTGCAGGATTACCTAGGGGCAAGATCAGACTTGGACACCTTTCCCACCGAAAATCCTCTGGGTTACCGGGTCTTGAGGATGGATCACTGGCCAGAGCTTTTCAGTATGCAACTGAGCTACTGGCCTGTCCTGCATCCAGCGTTCTTTCGGAACGCACATTCAGTGCTGCTGGAGGCTTTGTAATCGATCACAGGGTGCGCCTGTCCACCGAATCGGTCAATCGGCTGACCTTCATAAAAATGAATCAGTCTTGGATCACCAGCTACCAAGCACCTTGATGCTGATGTAACCGATTGATTTTTTTTTTTAATGTGCGATCCTTTCAAGACTGCCTATGCTGATGCTGAGTGACTATCCTGTTATGCTGAGTGACAATCCTCTTCCTCCTCAATTTTCATGCTGATAGCTTGTAAGAACATTTTTGGTTCTGGGCACCGCCACCAGTGGCCAAGGTCCAATTTTTCAGCCCCTGTTTAACAGGGGCGTGTAATTACAATTTTTGATGCAATACTTTGCAGCAGGGCTCATTCCTGCACTTCAACTATAGCATCTGTGAGGAGTTGCAGTGTTGTGGCACCAGTGCCTAAGGCCCAATTTTTCTGCCCCTGTTCAACAGGTGCATGTAATTACAATTCTTGATATAATATTTCACAGCAGGGCCCATTTCTGCACACACCAAGATTAACTGTGAGGACTTACAGTGTTGTGGCACCAGCACCACCACCACCAAAGGCCCAATTTTTCTACCACTGTTCAAAAATGGCATGTAATTACAATTCTTGATCTAATATTTCACAGCACGGCCCGTTCCTGCACCCACCAAGAGTAACTGTGAGGGTCTACAGTGTTGTGGCAATACCAACACCTAAGACCCCAATTTCTGCAGAGTATATAGGGCAGGCCCCTACTTTCAAACATCCAACTTACAAACTTACACTAAAAACCCCAAAATGTTCAAAAAACATTTGTCACTGGGAGAGAAAGTGAGGTGAAATCTTCTGAAAAGGTGCACAGACAGCAAAACAAATGTTACAGGGGTGATAACTCTTCCCTGTTTTCCAAAAAGCTTAAAAGTAGATTTTTTGGCTGGAGCTACACTTTAAAAATGTAATGCCCCGTACACACGGTCGGACTTTGTTCGGACATTCCGACAACAAAATCCTCGGATTTTTTCCGACGGATGTTGGCTCAAACTTGTTTTGCCTACACACGGTCGCACAAAGTTGTTGGAATTTCCGATCGCCAAGAACGCGGTGACGTCAAGCACGTACGACGAGACTAGAAAAGGCCAGTTCAGAACCAAGCGAGGCACCCTTTGGGCTCCTTTTGCTAATCTCGTGTTAGTAAAAGTTTGGCGAGAGACGATTCGCGCTTTTTCAGACTCGTGGCTTTCAGATCGTTTTCTGCCGTTCAGTTTGTGCTTGTGGGTTTGTATCTGCTCTTCAGTGCGTGCAGTCAGTTCGTATTGGAGTTTTCTGTGCGATCTTGTCCGCTCATTGCTGTTTTTCAGGTCGCTCTTCACAGGCCTTGCTGTTCTTCAGTGCGTTCTGTTACTTCGTTCTGAGCAGCCGACCGTTTTCTAGCCATGTTGCGTATGCGTACTCCTCGTAGAGTTCGTGCTGGGCTTGGTGTTGGGGTCCTGACCTTGACACAAGTCCAGTCCATGAACAGGGTGGGGAGGAGTTCATGGACCAAGAATTGGTTGCTTCAGCGTGACCAGTTCTGTCATATGCCTTTGCTCCGTGAGATCCGTGAGAATAATCCTGATGATTTCAGGAACTTTCTCAGGATGACGGACCCCGTATTTCACCGTTTGTTGGCTTCGCTGACCCCCTATATCAGCAGGCAGGATACCTGCATGAGGCAAGCCATCACTCCGGAGCAGAGGTTGGTCGCTACCTTGCGGTATTTGGCCACAGGGAGAAGCCTGCAGGACCTCAAGTTCTCGACAGGCATCTCCCCCCAGGCTCTGGGGATCATTATCCCAGAGACCTGTTCTGCCATCATCCAGGTCCTACAGAAGGAGTATATGAAGGTAAGATTTTTATCCTTTTATATCACATTTTATTGTATTGAATGTTTGATAATATATTGTATTTCTTTCCTCATTCCCTAATTACCATGATTGTATTATGCTGTGAATGTCCCCTTTGTCCTCACGCATGCTGGATTTTTATGTAATTATTATTTTAGGTCCTTCATACATATTTGCCCTTCAATAACCTCCCCAGCATGGTGTCTCCTGCCCTATATTCACCTCATGTAGTTACTTAACAATGTATTTTATCAGCTCCATAGTAGTGCTTTACCCCAAACACCCCCTAAAATGTTTTGAAATGTTATTTTTGATTTAAATTCAGGCAGAGGGCCAGAGGCTTTTTTTTGTGGTGTCCCCAAATTTTTTGTAACCCTCCCTCCCCCAACTGCTAAGTCAGCTGATCCCAATTCTCTATCCTCAATCATCTATCTGCTGACTTTGCCAAACCCATACACACTATACCCATCTCTTTAGTGCTCAGATTTATGGATGAATTCCCCAAAGCATGTAGTGCAAGGGCCTGCCTGTATACTTTCCAATGGTACTGTTTAAAGTTCTTGTATCCTATTATGATCTTGATAGGTAATAGCAGAATGTCCAAATGTGCTCAAATGTGTACAGTGTGTATTTATATCTTTGTATTATGACACTTCTTACCTGTCCAGTGGGCTGCCAATAGTGTAACTAAGGAGGGGCTGTTCCAAGTAATACCCTGTATTTAGGCATTCATCTCTCAATGAAGTGAAGAGGGTTACCTGTCCAAGAGTCCCCCCCCCCTATAATGTTAGAAATGGCCCATGAGAGGGGGGGGGAATACGATAGGTGTACCTTATACTTTGTTGTTGTTAAATTCCCCTTAATAAATGCTATCTGGAGGTTGACCCATAATGTTTGTGTCTAATCTGCTTGCCAGGTTTCTGTGAAAAAATAGTAATGTTTATTGTTTTTTCCTCAACAGTTTCCTTCCACGCCACAGGAATGGCAGACTGTGGCCTCCCACTTTGCCCAGCGGTGGGACTTTCCTAACTGCGGAGGGGCAATTGATGGGAAACACGTCCACATCGTCCCACCACCCAACTCGGGGTCGTACTATTATAATTACAAGGGGTTTAATAGTATAGTGATGTTGGCGGTGGTGTCGGCTAATTACGACTTCTTGTATGTGGACGTGGGGAAGAATGGCCGGATGTCCGATGGTGGAGTGATCGCCCAGACGGAGTTCTACAGGCGTCTCCAGAATGGCAGCTTGGACTTGCCACCTCCAGAGGACAATGTTGAAGGTCTCCCATTTGTGTTCGTTGCTGATGAAGCATTTGCGCTGGGGGACCACCTGATGCGGCCATTCCCGATGAGGACCCTCACCCCGGAACAGAGGGTTTTTAATTACCGGCTGGCCAGAGCCCGAAGAGTGGTGGAGAACACATTTGGAATCCTGGCCAGCCGGTTCCGATTATTTATGACACCCATCCATATGGCGGAGTATAAACTGAACCATATAATACTTGCCTGCTGTGTTCTCCATAATTTTCTACGAAAACATTCAGCCAACTATGCTGGCTCAGTTGGGCCTGAGGCCGGAATCCCAAATACATCAACAATGACGGCACTTGAAAGCGGCCGTCCTGGCTTGCCCTCCCTGAATGCCCGTGATGTCCGGTTACGATACCTGGAGTTCTTTGCGGGTAGGGGGGCTATCAATATGCCAGACAATATGTGACACCTTTTTCAAATAAAAAACAACCAAAAGAAATTCTTGGTGGACATTTACTGCTTGTGTTTGTTTTAGCTGACCCTGACAGAAATGTGTTGAGTGCAGAAAATGTCGTGATTGGGTAACCTTATAAAAAACAGTGTTGGCTGGTACTTCCTAAATGCAAAAACACATTTCACTACAAGTGCACTTGCAACTGCACTGAACCTGCACTTGTAGTGCAAAGAGGATTTGCCCTTAGGAAATAACCCCCATTTGTGCATAAAACAACAATTACATCACCCCAAAAGTGTTGTAGTGTTGAGACAATAATCCACACATTCTTGAGTAAGGCACTTTTTTATACCTGCACAATCACATGCGCATTTACCAAAGGTTTTTAAAACAAACCAACATGTTTGTTGTATAACAATGTTTGCAGTAGCATTATGAAAAATCAAAATATCCATTTCAGATAAAACAGGCCTGTGTAAAACCAACAAGAAAGCCAAAAAACTTGAACTTACAAAGTTCACATTAGGTAAAACCTGAAGGCTATATCAGACATCAGTATTTAGGAACTGGGTTTGATATAGCGTTCAGATGGGGGGAAATCACCCCTGGAAAAGCCAAATTTGGAAGATGCACACCAATTTACAAATGTCCACATGTGCTATCTGCCATCATGGGGGATCAAGGGACGTGTTTGGGGAGAGCAAGCCCTTCCTCAACGCTACTTTATAATTGAGGAAGGGGTTGCCCCCCCAAAACGCGTCCATTGATCTCCCGTGATGGCAGATAGCACATGTTGGCACACTGTGTGCATCCTCCAAATTTGGCTTTTCTAAACATTGAAAAAAGTTTGGTAAGATAAAACAGGTGATTTTGTGGGGTTTAAATTCGCCCCAAAACATCAATGATGTTATTATTTTTTTTTAATAACATCACTGATTTGTTGATGTATGTTTTGCAATTGGAGATTACACCCCATGATCTCCCCGATGAGTATCTGGGCACTTTCAGATGTAAAGCATTCTGGATCCCTCACATCACGATCACCTAAAAAGAGATAAAGAACAAAAAAAAAGGTCTCAAAAATCTGCCACCAGCCATCTCTTTTACCTGAGTCTGTGGTCGCAGACACTCACCTGTTGTGGTGCCAATCTCCACCATGTCTTCTTCTTCCTCCTGCTCAGCTTCTTGGGTTGGTATTTCCCCTTCTTCCAGAGAGGGTGGGTCTCTGGTCTCCTGGGATGAGGGGTGTCCGAGTCTTTTCTCCCCTATGTAAAACAAAAATGGTATACTTAGCACACAGATATTTGATGGCAGAACTATAGAAATAGGAAACATTGCTTGGAAGTGGGGTACAATTGTCTATTTTAGCCGAGTTCCAAGATGTATATTTTTTATTGCCCTTTGTCAAGCTGCAATACTTTACCTGTTTGGTACAAGCTTCACAGATGGAGACCCCCCTATAGTATACACTGGAGCACCTGTGTGCCCCCCCTAATAAAAATGGTGTTCTTGTGTCCCACACTAGTGCTCCAGTGTCCAGATGTGAAAACAGCTGCTCAGTGTCCTCTCCTTACACACAATCTAGTTTGCATTTCATTCTAGTAACAAACCCATCTACACAAACAAATATTTGGCATCCAAGTAGGCCCCCAAAAATGTGTGAAAATGCATATGGCCTAAACAATGGTGTTCTAGAGGCCGAAAGAAAAATGTTTGATACGAACGAATAATGTGCCCATGAACATTAAAGTTGACCTTTGGAAACGTTACAACTAATCAAAGCATATGGAGCAGAACGAACGTAATAAAGACAGAAAGAATAGGAACACAGCACAACTACTTACTTTTTTGCAGCACTCTCCGGATCTTTCGGTACTGCTCTGGCTCTCTCAACTTCAGGTCCGACCACCGCTTCCTGAGCTGATCTTTAGACCTTCGTACCCCGAAATTCTGCTCTAGACTCCTGACCACTTTCGCCATGATTTTGGCCTTTCGGATATTGGGGTTGGGGTAAGGCCCATATTTTCCGTCATAGTCGGACTTCCTCATGATGTCGACCATCTCCAACATCTCCCCAAACGACATATTTGTGGCCTTAAAACGTCTCCTTCTGGATCGGGACGTGCCTGGATCCGCCCTTTCCTCCTCCTCCTCCTCCTCGTTGCTACAATTAGCCCGCACCTGCTGTATGTCCGCCATCATGCTCTTCCCCCACTGCGCCGAACGAAAAGGGGCGGGGAATACACTAGAAAGAACGTCAGGGGCGGGCGGAGTTACACGCATGCGCAGTGTATATAAAGCGTAACACGCGTGCGTATTACGTTTGATCTGTGAGCGGAGGAAGGAGCATTGAACGCGGCGATGGTAAGAACGAAGGTAAGAGACAAACTTGGGCCTATACTGCTTCTATAGATTGAGGCCTATATTGTAACAAGATTAGGAGAGTTTGGTGTGACATTAGGCTTTGTCTTGTGTTGTGTCTTGCAGTGAACATGGATATGGTACTGAAAGATCAGGACTTCATTTCAGTCTTCATAGAGATGCTAAGGGAGCTGCCCTGTCTGTGGGAGATTAAACACCCCCATTACAAGAACCAAGCAAAGAGGAAGGCAGCACTGGAGCAATTGTGTGAAATTGTGAAGCAGGTGATCCCCACGGCAGACATCACTTATTTAAAGATTTTCATTGGTGGCCTGAGGAGCACATATCTGAGGGAGCGCAATAAAGTCCTGGATTCACAGAGATCCGGAGCAGCAGATGACATCTATGTCCCCAGGATGTTGTACTACGACAGGCTGCACTTTCTGGCAGGCCAGACTGAACCCAGGTCATCACTCTCCAGTCTTCCTTCCACGCTTCCTTCCCCCCCGGCTGAGGCTTCTGACGCCCAACCTGGGCCTTCCAGGCCACATGTGGAGGAGCCCAGATTGAGCCAGGTATAGCATTCCTCTAAATATTTCTGCTTGTCCAATCAATGATGTTAACTAGATGTTAGTTGGGAGTACTAATTTATGATTGTGATTGATGATGCAAAAACTAAAACCATGTCCCTTTTTCATACACAGGGAAGTCTCAGCCAGGAGGTGGTCGGGCCGAGCCGGCTGGCTGATCTGCAGGTCCCTCCACCCCCCCTGGAAACAGAAAGTGGCAGTAGGAGGAGTACCCTAGAGAAGGCTGCTATCAGATTTTTTTGTAGGGCTACAGAGGTCCTGGGAGCACCCCACACCAGGCAGGAGAACATTGCTGCATTCATAGCCTATAAAATGCAGAGGATGGAGGAGGGCCAAAAAGCCATGTGTGAGGCCCTCATATCAGAGGCTCTGGCGAAAGGTATGAGGGGCCAAATTACACCTCAAACACACCTTCGCGATGGTCCTCCTCCTCCTCCTGCAGGTCCTACTCCTCCTCCAGGTCCTACTCCTCCTCCAGGTCCTACTCCTCCTCCTGCCACATCTCCAACTGCACAGCCACAGCCCGGAAGGAAGTGTGAAAGGAAGACCAGACAGTGAGGACCCTGGATCCAGTCTGGTCGGCCAAAAGATGCAGCCTCTTGTGGTACCACAGCCTGGGGACACTGATGTCATCTGCTGCTATCCGGATCTCTGTGAATCCCGGACCAGACTGCCCTCCCTTACATATGGACTCCTCAGGCCACCAATTTTGATGTTCAAGAATTGATGTCTGCCGTGGGGGTCCCAGGCTTCACTAATTTCTCCTGTTGATCCAGTGTTGCCTTCCTCTTTGTTTGGTTCTGAGCCCTTAATAAAGGATTTTTGTTTTGAATTATACTCTCCTATGTGTTTTACTTCAAAAATGATGGTTTGTTTGTGAGGATTCAGGTACATTTCTAATATACAATGTGAAATGAACAAGGGACACCAACAACAAAAAATCTCATGGAGATTAAATAATAAAAGATATCAATGGTGTTGGGGTAACTTGCCACACAAAACACACACAAAAATATTCTGGAGTAAAAATAAAAATAACATTGAACAAAGATCAGCCTTGGAAAAAATCCAAACATTAAAGAAAAAAAAAGGCTTAAAAACAAAAAAAAAAAAACATAAAAAATATAAAACTGTCAGATGTGACAACTAATAACAATATATTGAGGGAATCCCACTAAAAAAACACAAATAAAACTTTGTGAGAAGTGTGTGTGAATATGAGCAGCAAAACTACTTAATTCTTGTCACATTATAAAGAAGAAGAGAGTGCGCTGTATTAAACCATTTTTTACATTGCAGCGTTAAGAAAGTGCTGTATCCATTGCGAACGCTAAGTTTACCAGAACAAGCTGTCCCGTGTCGGAATTTCTCCTGAGCATGCGTGGCACTTTGTGCGTCGGAACAGGCCACACACGGTCGGAATTGACGCGATCGGATTTTGTTGTCGGAAAATTTTATCTCCTGCTGTCCAACTTTGTGTGTCGGAAAATCCGATGGAAAATGTCCGATGGCGCCCACACACGGTCGGAATTTCCGACAACACGCTCCGATCGGACAATGTCCATCGGAAAATCCGACCGTGTGTACGGGGCATAAGAGTTCAAAATTACAAACAGATTCTACTTAACAACAAACCTACAGTCCCTGTCTTGTTTGCACCGCCTGTATACTGCTGTTCAGAGTATATAGGGCCTGGGGGCCCCACGCCTTTCCTTTTTTAATTTGGGTGCGTGGTTCCCCTTAATAACCATACAAGACCCAGGTACGATATTTAAAGGAATATTTCACTTTTATTTTTTCACTTTAAGCATCATTAAAATCACTGCTGTTTTTAAAACTTTTTTCTGCATTGATACATGTCCCCTGGGGCAGGACCCGGGTCCCCAAACCCTTTTTAGGACAATAACTTGCATATTAGCCTTTAAAATTAGCACTTTTGATTTTGAACGTTCGAGTCCCATAGACTTTAATGGGGTTCTAAAGTTTGTGCGAACTTTTGGTCCGTTCGCAGTTTCTGGTGTGAACCGAACCCGGGGTTGTTCGGCTCATCCCTAGTGGTGACAGACCATTTAACCCATTATGTTCAGGTGTTTCTGACAAAAGACCACTGAGCATCCACAATAGTCAAAGTCTAGGAGAAGTTTTTAATTCACTATGGACTGCCCAAAGAATCCACTCTAATCAGGGAAGAGACTTTGAGAGCCGGCTGATCAAGAAACTGCTGGATCTGTTGGGTGTTCAGAAGTCTAGAATGACCTCCTATCATTCACAAGGGTATCTGCAGTCTGAGAGGTTCAACCACACCCTTGTCGACATGCTTGGGACTCTTATGATGGAGAATAAACAACATCCTACCTCAGCTACTGGGACTAATCCAGGGACCATTAGGCCTAAAGCCCCTGAATTTATACCCTAGACCTATGAGACAGAAAGACCTCCTGTCTTCTGTTCTACCTGATGAAGAGGAAACAGAAGTCCTTCAAATATATACGATCAAAAGGAACTTTTTTTATAGCATACAAGTGCTACACACTGTATTCAACTCCAGTGTGAAGTGAATGAAAGACAGGCTTCAGCTCAGCTCCCTGCCATCAGTCACTTGATCTGACCTGAAACCTGTCTATCTTTCACTTCACATCAGAGTTGCATACAGAGTGCTATGGTACTTATATGCTGTATTGCATCTTAGAGCGAGATGTGCTCTGTCTCTGCCAGCACCACATCCTCCCCAGGCCGAGGCCTGGGGGAGAAAGAGCTCACCAAGCTAATCCCTGAGCTTATATAACCCTCCCCAGCATGCACCACTGTAGGAAGATTACTGGCGGGAGCCAGAAGGGACATAATGGCTTAATAGCAAAAGCCCAATAACTGTTGTCCTAGGCGTCAGTGACACCTAGTAATGAAGTAGGGTGCTGCAGCAGCTTTGAAACATAAGGGAGAGACCCAATGAGCAGTGAGCAATTTCCCAGGCTAGTTACCACTAAAGAAAGATTAATTTAGACTCTTAACAAAGTACAGGCTGGCTAAATTTTTTTAAGTAAAAGACAACTGAAAAGGACTGACACCATTTCTTGCGATTTTGGGCCAAAAAAAGGTACGCAACTTATGATATGCATTGTACTTTGCCAGTTTCTTCACTACTTTGGCAAAGCCTATTTTTTGTCACTTACATGTGATTTACTTCTCATTACTATAATTAAAAATATAATTGACCTTAAGGTTGGGTTCACACCTAAGATGGATCCATCTCACAGCAGGGTCCGGTCCATCCTGGTTCACCATTTCAAGTCCGATTCCAGCCTGAATTTTGGGCTGAATTCGGACCTGAAATGGACCAAAAGTTTCTGCAAAATGCACCGGACCTGCTGCGGAGATATGTGCACCGGCTCCACAGAGAGCTGGTCAAAATCTCCTGCTATTGCGAATTGAATGCCGGGAACCCGCAGTAGAGGTGTACTCACTTCTGTTGCCAGTTATTTTGAGGGGACAGCAAATTTACACTGTACACTCACTACTTTACATTGTAGTAAAGTGGCATTTCTTCAGTGTTGTCAAATGAAAAGATATAATAAAATATTTACAGAAATGTGAGGGGTGTACTCACTTTTGTGATATACTGTATTTGCTATACATAAAAAAGGATAGTGGATAAAGGGTTAATACTGAAAAAAAAAGAATATTTTATAGTCCTGAGTTGATGTATTGGAAGTGATACTGTTTAATAGAGATGAGCCAAACAACCTCCTATTCAGTCTGCGCCAGAACTCTCAAACATTGCGAAAGTTCGGAGCCAAATAATGAACCCCATTGAAGTCTATGGAACCCGAACTGGAAAAATCAGAATTAAAAATCACCATTTTGAGGGCTTAAATGCAAGTTATTGGGCATACAAAGGGTATGGAGGTCAGGATACTGCCATGGGGGACATGTATCAATGAAAAAAAAGTTTTCATTGATACATGTCCCCTTCTGCAAAATCACAGAAGGGGGCAGAATCCACCAGATGGAAAGGCAAGAGTTGTAAAGCCGACAGCTTTGAAAAGCTTGAATTTAGACGCTGGGCATGTGGGTGGCAGTGACTATATATTTTTTTCCACTGCAACATCTGGGGCAGATACATTTTCCTGCTATAGTCTACAGCTGGTGGTGTGCTGCTGGTGACAGACCTGCTGCAAGGACACCCTTCGCTATATCATCATTCCTTTCAATGGAGGCTGCTGAGAGGTCATGTGATATAGCGGGGGGAGAACCGAAAGGTGAGGAGCGAGAAGGAGCAGAATTGCGTCCCTTTTGTATGGCTTTCAGGTGCTCTTGCCAATGGGCTGAGTGGTGGGAGGTTAAATGCCTTGTCAAGCATGTGGTACCCAAATGGTTGGTGTTTTTGCCATGCTTGATCTGCTTGAGGCAAAGTTTTCAAATTGCAACAGTGCAATTGACTGCACATGTGCTACAAAAGGCCCAGACAGCTGAGCTGTGGGAAGTGGGCCGGGAGATAACAGCTCCACAATATGATGGAATAAGGTGGCTGCTCTCTACTCTTCCATGATGGGGTTGTGCCAGAATCAAGTAATGCTTGTGCATCGTCAAGGCGCAAGTGGCTGACTCTGTCTTCAAATAACTCAGCTGACTCTTGATGCTGGGGCTATGGCAGGAGTAGCTGTGGACAAGGAGGCAGAATCAACTGCTCTGGCAGCTGCTGTGGACTGCGCAATAGTCTCTGCTTGGATGACAGAGGATGAGGATGGTTTAGTAAGCCAGTCCACCTCCTCCTCTGCATGCTGTGGCTGGATAGCACGGGCAACATCACTAAACAGAAGAAATGGTGCCTGAGGGACTGACCACGTCAACCTCTGCCTGTGGACTCTGACGCTGCTGGCCCCTTTACAGTGCCATGGGAATGTCTGCCTCTCCTTTTTGGCCTCCCAGAGATGATGGAGTAGGGGGCTTAATACAAAAATGTAATAGAGATGGGGCAATGTGTACTTGGATGCACTTTAATCAATGGAAAGTGGTGTTTGGTGCACTTTAACTTGAGTACTTATATACAGACACACGCCACTGACACAATACAATATACTGCAGTAAAACTGCACTGACACACTTCAGTATACTGCAGTAAAAGTGTACTAACACACTTCAATATACTGCCGTAAAAGTGCACTAATGCACTGCAATATAATGCTGTAAAAGTGCACTAACGCAGTTCAATATACTGCTGTAAAAGTTCACTAACGCACTTCAATATATTGCTATAAAATGCACTAAGGCACTTCAATATACTGCAGTAAACATGCACTATGGCAACTCAATTTACTGCAGTAAAACAACACTGACATACCTCAATATACTCCGGTAAACCTGTCCTGAAACACTAAACTGACACTAAAGTAAAAATGAATGGTCACACTACACTCACACTGCACTATCACTATATTCACACTAAACTGACACTCACAATAGAATCACAATATCACACTATAGCACACTAACTTGCTAGTAGCAATAAACAGAGCCCTGTTCTAGCTATCTCCAATATCACACTGCAAATAGCTGCTCTGGGAAGAATCCTTTTATAGTGGGGGGTTGGGTCTATGAGCAATGAGCCATGATTAGGCACAGTCATTATTACTTTCTCCAATCATGGGTCTAACAGTGTTCTGTGCCCTGATTGGGCAAATCCTTCATTGCTTCAGCCAATCAGGGCTTCCAATGAACTGTGCGGCATGCAGTGCATTGTGGGGCACTCAGCGGGCTGATCAAATGGTTGAAAATCCCAATAATTTGGGTGTTTGCTGAAAGGGCAAACAGCCAATGTTCAGCCCGAATTCATGCTCGAGCTGAACCGTTCGTACAACACTACTGTTAAATACTCTGCCATGAAATTTACTTTGGTTTCCAATAGGATATATGTCATTCAAAAAGGAAGTCCATCTTGTAAGTATTTTTAACATGCATTATCCAACCAAAGATGAGTCATTCTATAAGAAGCTTTACTATAATGCTGGTAATACACTAGCTGAAAAAATGTTAGAAAATCTGTAATTTGGCCTGTTCGTACGTTCCCGTCCGTTAAAAATTGAACTGTTTGCACTGCCCTTATGTGACGAAATGGATAAAAAAATTAATTTCAATTTAAGTCCATTGAACGATTTATCAATCAAAATTCAGTTATTACATGATGGCACTATCATTTGCTCTCAGGGCTGAGTGTTCATTCTTCAAAAACAAGTTTGAATGATTTTTCAGCTAGTGTATGGCCAGGATAGTATGTTAGAGAAGGTCTATAAAGAAATTCTCTAGTTATGCAAATAGGCTATGTGGATATCAATGCTTAGATTTGATAATTAAACACATGTGAGCCAAATTTTGGGAAAAATAGTATAGTTACCTCCTCTGTGCAAGGGTTTTGCACAGATTAGCCCCGATTCTTCCTCTTCTGGGGTCCCTCAGCAGCGCTCCTGGCTCCTCCCTGCATCGATTGATCACACGGAGAGCCGCATTCCAAGGGGGCACCCATGCGGGCACGCTCCCGAGTCCTGCTGCTGTGTCCATTGACACAGACAGCAGGATTTGGCCCCGCCCCCATCTCCCATGTCACTGGATTTGATTGACAGCAGCGGAAGCCAATGGCTGCTGCTGCTTTCAATCTATCCAATGAGGACCCGAGACAGCGGCTGGAGATGCTGAGCTCATGCTCGTCGCTGGAGAGATTGGGTTCAGGTAAATAAAGGGGTGCTCTGGAGAGCTGCTGCGCTACAGAAGGTTTTTCACCTTAAGGGCTTACAACTCCTATAACTCACAGTGGATTGTGCCACTCATTTGGATTTGAGAGCAAAGGTTCATACACTTAAAGGAAAATCTCACTATACCATTGAAGAAAGAAAAAACCCTGGTTGAATTTCTGTTCACCTGAATGTGCTCTTCTGGAAGAATTCCTTTCCTCTCCTCTTCTCATCTTCTCGTGTCCTCTGCTAGTGCTCCTGGCCCCTTGCCCCGTCAAAGTGCCGCTAGAGCAAATAGCTTGCTGTGGGGGCACCCAAGCAGGCTTGCTCCTGAGCCGCTGCTCTGCATGTCCATTCAGAAACAGAGCCACGGCTTGGATTCGCCCCTCTCTCTTCTCATTGGCTCACTGGCTGTTATTAACAGCAAAGGAGGAGGGAGAGTCCCCGGAAAGCCGAGGGCTCTCGTGACATCGCTGGATTGAGATGGGGCTCACGTAGGTGTTACGGGGGGGGGGGGGGGTGGATAGAATTCATGAAGGTAAAAAACATTGAGCCTTTACAACCACAACCACTTTATTGCATTTCTTGTTTAGCACTTCCCCCGCTGGAGCTGCAGATGACTGGTTTCCCCACTTATGCGCAGCCAGGCAACAAGCATTTCCCACTTTCATCCAGACAAAAGGAACAGTCTTTGAGCTTGGGTTTTGTTGTTTATTAGGGGTGATAACTTGGATGGGAGATAGGAATTATGGGGTGCCCAGCTTGACTGAAACAATAACCAGGGACAATCTTCCTCCCTATGTACATGATCCTAAAACTCTCCTCCTTCCTAGACACTGACAATCTCTGATAATCAAAAGTGCAAAAGACCCTTAAGGACTAGGAACTATCAGTGCCTTATAAAGAAGCACAAAGTGTTTTAGGCTGCATACCGGAGTATCTCCAACTCCCCTGTAAACAATAAACCCAGCTTTACTGCCTGCAGGAACTACCAGCCCACCTGGCTGCTTCTTCAACAGCCCACCCGCCTGCTCTGAAGATCCCCCAGGGCAAGGGAAAGGAAAGATTAAGCACAACACTGTCTTCCAGCAAGGCTTTCTACTAGGGTTGCACCAATACCTGTATTGGTGCCGATACTAAGCATTTGCACAAGTATCGGTACTTGTGCAAATGCTCCACTACCTGAAACCAATACTTTCAGGCTTGGTTCTTTCAGCTGTCAGCAGGATTCCCCCACTGACAGCTGAAATGCAAGCAAAAAAAAAAAAGCTAGCAATTACCGCGTCCTTAACAACCAATGACTCATTCAGCTGTCGGTAGGGTTTCCCTTTAACAGCTGAAGTGTAAACACATTTCCGGCAATTAGAGCTATCAAAAAAAAAAAAAAAAAAGCAGCCTGACAATGTTTATCAACAACATTGCTCAGCCGCTAAAACAGAAAGATAAAAAAAAATTGTTTAATTTTGTGTCTTTCTGTTTCATCAGCTACAGATAAAAAGGGATGAACTTGATGTGCTGATGAAGTCAGTTTAAAGCATCCTGTTTTCTTTTTTAAATTAAATGTTCCTCTGTTTAACTCCTTATAAGGCTGGATTCACACCTATGCATTTTTAGTGCTTTTTGCATTTTTCAGATCTGCACTACAGAACGTGTTCCATAGGAAACCATGTTAAATGGACTGTAGTGCAAATCTGCAAAATGCAAAAAGCACTAAAAATGCATAGGTGTGAATCCAGCCTTAACCCTTAATTTACTCTAATCAGCCCTAATTAACTCCTTATTCTCCTCTAAATATTATTTTCTTGCTGATTTGTTTTTTGTTAACTTCTATTTTATAAACTAAACTATTAATAATTAAACTTTTTTTGTTTTAATTTGTTTTGTTCGTTAATATTTTTACACCTTTGCACTTGAAAAAAATGCAAAGTTAAAAGAAAAACATTTGTAAATAACTTTTCAATGCTCTGTACCGTTGCTGACAGCTGAAGTGTAAATAAAACAGTTGCTGGTAGGTATCGGTAATTGGTATCGCTGTAAAAAAAATGGTATTGGTGCATCCCAAGTTGCAGGGGTGCTGATGTACTCACACCCCTTGCTCCCCGCTGCTGCTTTTCGCAAGATTCCTTTCAAACTGCACTGCTATCAGGATCCTCCCAAGCCAGGCTGAGCTCCAGCCTGAGGCAGAGCCCCCTTCCCCCAGACCAGGGGTTCCACAGAGCCCCCCTCCCCCAGACCAGAGGCTCCAGTCCAAGGCCACCGATAGTCTCCTTAGCACTCCATCTTTCACTCCACTCCCCCTGCTGGCATGACTCATCTATATTTAAGGGTTGGCTCATCCACCCTGCCAGGCCCACTGCCTGGGGATTTTGCCAAGTTCTCCTAAGTATGCAGATGGACCCTCCTGGCCTCCACCCACTAACTTTTGGAAATTTTTCCAAACTTCTAGAACCAGGGGGAAGCATCAGAGACCTGCTTGTATGAGTCATCTGGCATGACCCGCAGTAAACCCTGACCCAATTTAGACTCACAAGTTAACTATGAGCCAGAACATAGATTTGCCTACACTGACACTAGTAGCACACTAGAGGGTGCTACACTTGCATTAAGGTACAAAAATGTTTAGGGTAAAGTATTGCACCCTCACTCCCTCTAAAACTTACCTAAGCCTGATGTAGATCCAGCTGTGCATGAGAGCAGCGGCTCTCTCCTCTTCTCCCTGCTCTCACAGGCTTAGCTGAGACCAGTGGGAGCCATGGGTTCCCACTGCTCTCTGTCAAATCCTGTGAGAAGGGAGCAAGGGGTGGGGCCGAGCCTTGCTGTCTGTGTCAAAAGATTATGTTAGACTTTACAATCACTTTAACACCCAAATTGTCTGCAGAACTGCCAAAGCTCCTCTGCCTTCTTTGTCCAACTTCACAATTTGCTCCCACTGTGACCCTACACTCATACTCCCTTCTCTTGTTTGCAGTCTGAATCTCTAATGTCCAACCATGTGAATATTCATCGCCTGGTCCTCAGTCTTCTCACTGTGCTCTCTCCCATCTCAGTGCATAGTGTGTTCTTCATGCATTTCTAGCGCTACCCCTGCAGGAGCCACTTGGTAATTTGAGTTCTCTGTTCTGAGCTCTGACTCCAAAAACACCCTCAGACCCTCTGACACACCTGGTTGAATGAAAGTTACTGCAAGCACTTATAAAAACACAAATATAGATACCAATAAAGCCCAAATCCAGGATCCAGTTACATTTAGATTTCTAGATCTTCTCCTAAGGCTCTATTAAAATGTGGACAAATTGTAATTAAAAATGCATTACTTTACCATTATTTCACAATTTTCAGTTCCCAGTGAAGTCATCATGTCCCTCCGAAAAAAGGGGAAATTCCATGCCTCCAGAAGGAGGACTTTCTGTATTCTCACAGGTCACATCCGTGTGCGGAAGCAGCACTACATTTCCCATAACGCAATGGGAAATTCAGTAGGTGATGGCTGGATGTGGACAATGCAGAGCTGGAGCTAAGACAAAGAATGAGCTGGGGCTGAGTTAAGGGTGGAGCTGAGGGTTGATGATGCAGGTGCAGTGGGCGGTTTAGACTGTGTGCGCCCACTACAGCGAGGGGGGACATAATTACTTCACTGCTTGCTGCAGCAGAACTACAGTGGGGAAGTTACTAGACTGGTGGCTGTGAAAATAGAAGGTACAACAGCCACCGGTCCTACAAAGTGGATGTGCAGGTGAATCAGACCTGCAAAGCTGAAGAAAAACATTGGATGTTTCATGTTCAATATATCTATTAATGCACACAGCACCACATTTGTGTAAGATATGAAAGCACCTTTAGGTATTCAAGAATATTTCTGCCCAGAGTTCAGCTTTAACTTGACTGTGAGTTAGCACCAAGAAATGGACACAAGACAGTTAGGTGGTAAATTAATTCAATGCATTGGTACTGGTTAGAATAATTTGTGGTTTGAGCGTAAATAAACACACAGAAGGTAGGTTCAGACACAGTCTGCTAGACAGTATAAACATTATGCCAAGGTAACTTAGGGCATTAATTGCAATGTGAATAATAATACTATAACTAGCCTGGAGAATCGCTGGGATATGGCACAATGTCCCTTGAGCAGTACTGCTTACTATAAGCAATAGGTGAAGGCCTTGTGTAGCAGCTGTAAAAGGACAGTCTTTAATTCTAACTCTTAAGCCGGCTAGAATTGGGGCCAGTTGTATCATTGGGGCACATGAAAATAGTCCCAGTCAACCTGTAGGCAGCAATAGGGCTACTACTAGTTGGCTCTATGGTCAGTCCCTAACAGCTAACTCTCTTTACTAGCAGATAGTAATTTCCCACAGCTGCAGCTCACTAGCCCCAACGATATTGCAGCTCGCCATCTGCGGTTAGTCCACTCTTTGCTCTGCATCCAGGCGACTCTGGATATCGGCACACCTGGGCTCAGAACTCGGGATCCTGCTCAGGCTGCCATTAGGCAGCAGTGATGTGTACACTGGACAGCAATTCAAAAGCTCCTGATTACAGTAGAATCTCTCAACTCTGGACTGCAGTCCCCACAGTGCAGTGCTGCCTGACTCAGTCTATTGAACTCTTCCTTCTCAGCAGCTCTTTTCTTGCTGATATAGCTGTTAACCAGTTCATCACTGCAGAGAGAGAGAGAGCAGCTGCAGCCAGTGTTTCTTTCAATCCTATTCTAAGCCAAGCACCTACAGTATCTACACATTCATCCAGATACATGGCCCTCTTGCATCATTTCTCTTCTACCTATGAGGTTCTGAACCTGCATTGTTCCTGAAACACTCCAGTTATAATAGAAATAGAAATAAAGAGCAAAATTGGAATGAACCCACCTAGGGGTGAACAATATGTAAGGGATATTGCCTCTGAACCAGGAGACTAGCAAATGCCATGGCTCTATAATGCCTAGAGCTGCACAATTAATCATTAAAAAATCACGATCTCTATTGCAGAGTTTGCTGATTCTTTCATAAAACAAGTGGAGAGGCTTATCTGCTTACTTAGCTGTCAAAAGAAAACAACCAGGCAGTCTGCCAAGTTTTTAATACCAACATTTTAACTAACTCTTCCTTCTTAGATCAAAGGGATAAACTTCTGTGTAAAGAAAAAATCCAGGCAGTCTGCCAAGTTTTTAACAACGTGTAAATGCAGAAAGTTTAGCCACTTAAAGTCTAATGCCCTGTACACACGGTCGGACTTTCCGACAGAATATGTGCGATCGGAGCTTGTTGTCAGAAATTCCGACCGTGTGTGGGCTCCATCGGACTTTTTCCATCGGAATTTCCGACACACAAAGTTTGAGAGCAGGCTATAAAATTTTCCGAAAACAAAATTCGTTTGCGTAAATTCCGACCGTGTGTGGACAATTCCGACGCACAATGTCCCACGCATACTCAGAATAAATTAAGAGAAGAAAGCCATTGGCTACTGACCCATTTATAGTCCCGACGTACGTGTTTTACGTCACCGCATTCAGAACGATCGGACTTTCCGACAATTTTGTGCAACCGTGTGTATGCAAGACAAGTTTGACCGAACATCCATCGGAAAAAATCCATGGATTTTGTTGTCGGAATGTCCGATCAATGTCCGATCATGTGTATAGGGCATTAATCTTTTTCTGACACTTGTTACGTTAAAATCAATATTTTTTGCTAGACAATTACTTGGAACCCCCAAACATTATATATATTTTAGCAGAGACCCTAGGGAATAAAATGTCAATTGCTGAAATATTTTATGTCACACTGTATTTGCCCAGCGGTCTTTCATACGCAATTTTTTGGGAAAAAATACACTTCAATGAATAAAAAAAAAAAAGAAAGACAGTAAAATTAACCCAGTTTTTTTTTTTTGTTTTAATGTGAAAAATGATGTTACGCCGCGAGAATCCTGAGAGAATCGTGATCTATCTTCTAAGCAAAAAAATCGTGATTCTCATTTTAGCCAGAATCGTGCAGCTCTAAGTGCCACACCTGAATTTAAAGGCCATCTCTGGGGAAAGTAAAATTCTCTTGTAGGAGGGCTGCCCCCCACACTGCAAGGGCTAAATGTTCATTTAGGTCTAGGAGTCTTCAAAAAGCACTCCTATTTACCTGAAGCTCTGCTCCCGCAGCAGCGATCTCCCCCGCACTGTCACTCAGATTTCTCAAGTCCAGTGCAGGACTATGGGCCATGCATTGTACTGAGTACGTCGGAGGACCTACAACTGCCAGAGCATAGAATTAGGAGGAGGTAAAAACAGGCAGCTGAACTGAACCGGTTCCTGACTGCCCACCTAAAATATAACATACATTTGGACTGGGTTGTACACATGCTGCGGCAACAATGCTTGCAATGCGGCAAATGTAGAGCAAATTTAACGCATCTTATTGACTTGACAAGTGACATTTCCATTCAAATCAGTAGGACCATGCTACAACCTTGAGTCAAACGCATAACTAAGCGGTGTGTTACTTCCATTTATTATTGCCTTTTGACAAAAGAAAAAGAAAAAGACAGGCATTAGGCTGGATTCACACCTATGCATTTTTAGTGCTTTTTTGCATTTTGCAGAATTGCACTACAGAACGTGACCCATAGGAAACCATGTTAAATGGAATGTAGTGCAAATCTGCAAAATGCAAAAAGCACTAAAAATGCATAGGTGTGAATCCAGCCTTAAGCTGATGAAAAGATCACCTTCTGAACACCTGAAAGCTGCTGATAAGCTGCCCTCTGAAAGCATTGTGCAATGGATCACTGTTCAAAGACAGCTCTAGTGTGATCCTAGCCTTATAGCATTGAGGGAGCCTACATGAGCAGAGGATGGGGTATGTAAGGCTGGCCATACATTATACAATTCTCTTGTACAATTTTTCTTTATATTTACTAAAACCATATAATATGAGGTCAAACCTAAACACTTTCAATTTGTATGCAATCAGGCAGGCCCTTGCACTACATAGCTGAACCTGGGTGGTCCTGGAGCCCCTGTTCCTTTTTGAGCAACAAAATGTGTTGCAATTTTACCGCAATTGCAACATTATTTATTGCGCGACAACCGTTGCAAATTCGAACCGTGATTGGGGTGCCTTTAGAAGTAATTGCATCGAAAACACACCCTGTGTTTTGCCACGATTCTGGAATTGCAGACAAAATCTCCACCAAATCCGGAACGCCCAAGTGTGAATGGAGCCTCAAGGAAATTGAATAAGAAAATTGTATAATGTATAGCAAGCTTAACCACTTCAGCCCCGGAAGGATTCACCCCCTTCCTGACCAGAGCACTTTTTACAATTTGGCACTGCGTTGCTTTAACTGCTAATTGCGCAGTCATGCAATACTGTACCCAAACGAAATTTGCGTCCTTTTGTTTCCACAAATAGAGTTTTCTTTTGATGCTATTTGATCACCTCTGCGGTTTTTATTTTTTGCGCTATAAACGGAAAAAGACCGAAAATTTTGAAAAAAAACTATATTTTCTACTTTTTGTTATAAAAAAAATACAATAAACTAAATTTTAGTCATACATTTAGTCCAAAATGTATTCAGCCACATGTCTTTGGTAAAATAAATGTCAATAAGCATATATTTATTGGTTTGCGCAAAAGTTATAGCGTCTACAAACTAGGGTACATTTTCTGGAATTTACACAGCTTTTAGTTTATGACTGCCTATCTCACTTCTTGAGGTGCTAAAATGGCAGGGCGGTACAAAATCCCCCCAAATTACCCCATTTTGGAAAGTAGACACCCCAAGGAAATTGCTGAGAGGCATGTTGAGCCCATTGAATATTAATTTTTTTGTCCCAAGTGATTGAATAATGCCAAAAAAAAAATTTACAAAAAGTTGTCACTAAATGATATATTGCTCACACAGGCCATGGGCAAATGTGGAATTGCACCCCAAAATACATTTAGCTGCTTCTCCTGAGTATGGGGATACCACATGTGTGGGACTTTTTGGGAGCCTAGCTGCGTACTGGGCCCCGAAAACCAAGCCCTGCCTTCAGGATTTCTAAGGGCGTAAATTTTTGATTTTACTCCTCACTACCTATCACAGTTTCGAAGGCCATAAAATGCGAAGATGGCACAAAACCCCCCAAATGACCCCATTTTAGAAAGTAGACACCCCAAGCTATTTGCTGAGAGCCATTAGTGAGTATTTTGCAGCTCTCATTTGTTTTTGAAAATGAAGAAAGAAAAGAAAAATGTATTTTTTTTTTCTTTTTTCAATTTTCAAAACATTGTGACAAAAAGCAAGGTCTGCAAAATACTCACTATACCTCTCAGCAAATAGCTCGGGGTGTCTACTTTCCAAAATGGGGTCATTTGGGGGGGGGGGGTGTTGTGCCATTTGGGAATTCCATGGCCTCCGAAACTGTGATAGGCAGTGAGGAGTGAAATCAAAAATGTACACCCTTAGAAACCCTAAAGGCGGTGCATGGTCTTTGGGGTCCCGTATGCGGCTAGGCTCCCAAAAAGTCCCACACATGTGGTATCCCCGTACTCAGGAGAAGCAACAGAATGTGTTTTGGGGTGTAATTTCACATATTCCCATGGCATGTTTGAGCAATATATCATTTAGTGACAACTTTGTGCAAAAAAAATAAAAAATTGTCTTTTTCCTGCAACTTGTGTCACAATATAAAATATTCCATGGACTCGACATGCCTCTCAGCAAATAGCTTGGGGTGTCTACTTTCCAAAATGGGGTCATTTGGGGGGGTTTTGAACTGTCCTGGCATTTTATGCACAACATTTAGAAGCTTATGTCACACATCACCCACTCTTCTAACCACTTGAAGACAAAGCCCTTTCTGACACTTATTGTTTACATGAAAAAAAAAATTGTTTTTGAAAGAAAATTACTTTGAACCCCCAAACATTATATATTTTTTTTAAAGCAAAGGCCCTACAGATTAAAATGGTGGGTGTTTCATTTTTTTTGTCACACAGTATTTGCGCAGCGATTTTTCAAACGCATTTTTTGGGGAGAAAACACACTTTTTTTAATTTTAATGCACTAAAACACACTATATTGCCCAAATGTTTGATGAAATAAAAAAGATGATCTTAGGCTGAGTACATGGATACCAAACATGACATACTTTAAAACTGCGCACAAACGTGCAGTGGCGACAAACTACATTTTTACATTTTTAAAAGCCTTTAAAAGCCTTTACAGGTTACCACTTTAGATTTACAGAGGATGTATACTGCTAAAATTACTGCCCTCAATCTGACCTTTGCGGTGATACCTCACATGCATGGTGCAATTGCTGTTTACATTTGACGCCAGACCAACGCTTGCGTTCACCTTTGCGCGAGAGCAGGGGGGGACAGTGGTGCTTTTTTTTTTTTTTTTTTTTTTTCTTTTTTATCTTATTTTTAAACTGTTCCTTTCATTTTTGTAATCATTTTTATTGTTATGTCAGGGAATGTAAATATCCCCAATGATAGCAATAGGTAGTGACAGATACTCTTTTTTGAAAAAAATGGGATCTATTAGACCCTAGATCTCTCCTCTGCCCTCAAAGCATCTGACCACACCAAGATCAGTGTGATAAAATGCTTTCCCAATGGTGCTGTTTACATCCGGCGAAATCTAAGTCATGAAATGCTCGTAGCTGCCGGTTTCTTAGGCCATACAGATGATTGGAGCCATTCTGGTCTCTGATCAGCTCTATGGTCAGCTGGCGGAATCACCGGCTGCATTCTCAGGTTCCCTGTTGGGACAGGAGAACCAGAGAAAAACATGGAAGACGGTGGGAGGGGGGGGACATTCCCTCCCACTGCTTGTAAAAGCAGTCTAGAGGCTAATTAGCCGCTAGGATTGCTTTTACATGAAAGCTGACCACTGGCTGAAAAGAATGAAAGCAAGATGATACCTAAACCTGCAGGCATCATTCTGGTATAACCACTCAAAGTCCAGCAACTTACCAGTATGCTGCTGGTCCTTGTTGGGCATATATTGTAATCTTTTTTTTTCATGCAGCCTGTGGGCTGAACGAAAAAAAGAGATTGATTGGTGGGTATGCCCACCATTAGAATACCTCCCTTCATACACCCACTTCTAATGATGAGCATACATGCACCATTTATATATGTCGATGCATGGGGGCATCCGCCCCAAAAGTTAGGAGCAAATCGCTCCTCCGCCCCTGCTGCCCCCATGCTTCGGCATATATCACCTCCGCTGGAGTCACGGCTTTATATATATCATGGGAGCAAATGCTGTTGCTGTCAAGATAAATAAATCTGCGCTGCAGCTGAATGGTGTACCTGAAAACAAAAAAATGGTTAACAATAAAACACAGTAAACAGTAAAGTATAAAAAATTGCATACCTGAAAAGCAAACATGATAAAACATAATAACAATAAAACATTGCAGAATAGAATACAGTAAAAAAGAGCAGAACAATAGAGAGAGAATAGAGAGAGAACAATAAAACGACAACTATTTCTGTTTTTTTTTTTATTTTATATTTTTTTTGTTTTTTTTTTTTTTTTTTTACACTTTTTTTTGTAACTGTAAATTTTATAACTGTAACCGGTTCCAGGTTCGGGTCTCTCAAAATGCGATGGCATCTTGGGAGACCCTGTGAAAGTGTGCCTAGTCTGTGCAATGCTGTACCCTACGCTAATACTCAACTAGTGTATGGTAGCGTTCAAAACATTCACCAATGCAAAGACCAGGATTGTCAGGACAATAACAGCGGGTGTCACGCCTATATCCGAGGTTGCTGCAGACACTACATCTTTTTTGGGGGGGGGTTCGTTGGGTAGGGGTACTCGGGAGGACATAAAGAAAATGCCTCTCATGCAGCCGACTGCATTTGGTTGGGGATGTGAATGGGGGATATACGGGTGCTGCAGAAGTGCTGGGTTCCCAATTAGGATTGGCAAATGCAGCAGGAAGGGCATTATGGGCACGATGGGCCTGTTTGTCTTCTTCTTGGTGGCAGCGGGACACTACTTGTGCTTGCCACCTCACCAGCTTGAACTGCACTTATGGGACTCGCCACGTCACCAAGTGTTACTGCAGTGCTGGTTTGACTACGACCGGGGTGTACTAGGCCGCTGGTGCTTGCCAGTTCACCAAAACGCTACCAAAAAAACTGTTAGCGATCGCAGGGATCAGGCCTGACTCTGCGAACGCTGCAGTTATGCATTTAGTGTTTTGTAAGTGACAGTGATCGATTGATACTGCACTTGGGTGGGCTGGGCTAGGCGGAGGGGCAAAACGCAGGTGCTAGCAGGTATCTGGGCTGATCCCGCTAACACTGCGTTTTTGGGAACAATAAACTGCTGGGGACGCTAGTATAGATCTGATCGGATCAGATATTGATCCGTTCAGATACTATACCACTAAGGGAGGTGTACGGTGCGTGCGTGGGTGTTATCGCTACTGGCACTAACCTGACGCTTCCTGGGGCTGGTGCTTGCCAGTTCACCAAAACGCTACCAAAAAAACTGTTAGCGATCGCAGGGATCAGGCCTGACTCTGCGAACGCTGCAGTTATGTGTTTAGTGTTTTGTAAGTGACAGTGATCGATTGATACTGCACTTGTGTGGGCTGGGCTGGGCGGAGGGGCAAAACGCAGGTGCTAGCAGGTATCTGGGCTGATCCCACTAACACTGCATTTTTGGGAACCCTAAACTGATCTGATCGGATCAGATATTGATCTGTACAGATACTATATCACTAAGGGAGGCGTATGGTGAGTGGGTGTTAGCGGTACTGGCGCTAACCTGACGCTGCCTGGGGCGACGCATATCACCGCCGGGCGATCAGGGGGCAAAACCTTTTTTATTTATTAAACGGCGGGTGCCCTGACACTATAAAAAATTAACTAACCAGCATCACCCGTAACAGTTATACGGTGATCACTGGTGAAAGGGTTAACTAGGGGGCAATCAAGGGGTTAAAACCTTTATTAGGTAGTATATAGGGGTCCCTGACGCTATAAACCGCTGACGGCAAACCTATATATTTACCTCCCTAACTAGCTTCACCAGTGACACTAATACAGCGATCAGAAAAATGATCGCTTAGTGACACTGGCGACGGGGGGTGATCAAGGGGTTAAAACTTTATTAGTGGGGGTTAGTGGGGTACCCTAGACCTAAAGGGGGCTAACACTAACTGCCCTACCACACTAACTGTCATAAACTGACACCAATGCAGTAATCAGAAAAAAAACTGCTTGGTGTCACTGTGACGGGGGGGGGGGGGGGGCGGTGGGGGTGATCGGGGGGTGATGGGGGGTGTAAAGTATGCCTGGTGTGTTTTACTGTGTATGTGTTGTGCACTCACATCGATGTCTTCTCTCCACGGCGCCAGAACGGAAAATGCCGAGCCGAAGAGTGATGACATCACTTCCTCTGCCGTTGTTTACTTTACAGCAGCAGAGGAAGAATCTCATTTGCGGGGAGCGATCGCGAGGAGGTGGCCACGAATGAGTGGTCTCCCCCTCAGCCTGGATCGCTCCCCTAATGAAGCCGACCATACCAGGTACATGATTTTGCTTGCCCGTGCCATTCTGCGTTAGGCGGTCGGCAAGTGGTTAAAGGAGAAGTCCAGGCTGAGCTTGTTTGACTGGGCTTCTCCTATGGCTCACAGAAGTGCAATCTATTTCGCACTCCTGTGACTCGTTTTTAGCAGACAGCGGTCTGAAGTCCACTCTCTGCTGATGTCACAGAAATCAGTCCAGGCACAGTGTCATCGCAACAATAAAGTCTGGATCCGCCAGGTGCCTGGACTGATACCTGTCTCAGCCTCTCAGCAAGCCACTGAGAGCCTGAGACAGCCGCTCCCTGCCCCTCCACAGCTCATCGCTCCAATGAGCGCTGGGGGCAGAGTGGAGAGCTGCTGACTGACAGGGAGCTGAGAGAACCGATCCGTCGGTGATGTTCGATCGCTGGGTTCTCAGTGTAGGGATGGCGAGGGACAGATGCAGCATCAGACCAATGTTGCATCCACCTAGGTATGTATGATTAGGGAAAAAAAACAAAAAACCTTTACTTCTCTTTTAAAAGTGCATTTGCAGAACCCTACTCCTAACCAAGCATTTAGCCTCCGTTCACACTGGTGCAACTTATCATGTGAATTGACAGGTCCAAATCACGACAAGTTGAACAGATTTGAAAAACTGCATGATTTTTGGTGATTTCAGGTGCGACTTGCATAGACATCTGTGCATGAAATAGGGTCGCCACCTCATCCCTTTAAAACCGAACACATATGAATTACACAGGTTCTGTGGCTGATTAAGGTGATAATTAAACTCACTTGGTGCCTTATCTGCATTAAATTAGCCTCAGAACTTGTGTAATTCAAAGGTGTTCAGGTTTAACCAGTTCCAGACTGCCCACCGCACATATACTGCGGCAGAGCGGCCCGACTGCGCGAAACAACGTACCCGTACGTTGTCCGCGTGACCTGGTCAGATCTCATATTTAAGAGGTCCTGTCATGCTTCTTTTCTATTACAAGGGATGTTTACATTCCTTGTAATAGGAATAAAAGTGACACATTTTTTTTTAAATGGACAGTGTAAAAATAAATAAGTAAAAAAAAAAATTTAAAGCGCCCCGTTTCGCCGAGCCTTCGCGCAGAAGAGACTTAAGTCATTCCCGCATATGAAAACGGTGTTCAAACCACACATGTGAGGTGTTGCTGCGATCGTTAGAGCAAGAGCAATAACTCTAGCCCTAGACCTCCTCTGTACCTCTAAACTGGTGACCTGTAGACATTTTTAAATGTCGCCAATGGAGATTTTTAAGTGCCAAAGTTTGTCACCATTCCACGAGCAGGCGCAATTTTGGAGCCTGACATGTTGGGTATCAATTTACTCAGCGTAACATTATCTTTCACAATAAAAAAAAAAATGGGCTAACTTTACTGTTGTCTTATTTTTTAACTCAAGAAAGTGTATTTTTTCCCAAAAAATTTTGCTTGTAAGACCGCTGCACAAATACGGTGTGACATAAAGTATTGCAATGACCATTTTATTCTCTAGGGTGTTGGAAAAAAAAAAAAAAAATTATATATATATATATATATATATATATATATATATATGTATATATATGTTTTTCTAATTAATTTTCTAGCAAAAAGAAATAGTTTTTAACTTGTAAACAACAAATCTCAAAAAGAGGCTTGGGACTGAAGTGGTTAAAATCATGCAATTTCAAGCGAAGTCGCACAATTTCAAAGCCGCATTCAGTGTGAACAGGGGCTTAAACTTTGCAGTGCAGGGCAACCCCCACCGCAAGCAAGTATTTATCCTTTTTTTTATCTGGAATTCGGCTGCCAGGTATCAAAAGAACACACCCCTGAGATTCAGTGATTGGTGGCCCAAACCAAACCTGACTCTATACTGTCATTTCGCATGTGCCGCCGACAACTTCGGTAGGATGACTAAACCTCAATGGCCGACGGAGCATCAGTCACTATAGCGCATGCTCGCCCGGCTACCGGACGTGACACAGACGGAAAAGGCGGGATCAACACGGCTCCAGATTCTGAAGTGAGAAAGCGAGCGCGAGACTGTACATTGAGGAGTGATAGGAAGCCTCAGGTAACAAGTCAAACAAATGTGTTCCGAAGAAAGGAGCCATCGAGCTTTCAGTTCAGTGGCGTCTTTAGCGGTATCAACTCTAGGATTGTATTCAGGAGAGCAGGGACACGAATTGTATGATAGGCTAAGGGAATACTGAAATCCTGAGACCCTGTTGGGAAGATTGCTTCCATTTCCTGTGCTAAGGACACAGCGAGCAGAAATCCTCCCAGTTGTCACCGAAAGAGGCGTCACATTACCCTCACCTGCAGCTTTTTGATTTCCTGTCACTTTTATTTAAAGTGGTGAAACCTGTCCTGAGGACAAATGGGGCCAATCACCCCCTAATTACATTATAGTAACCCCCCTTAACCTACAATTATCATTTTATACACAAGTGATCAAATCTGCTTACTGCTTCTTAGTTACTGTGACCTCCCAGCCCAAATAATATATATTTTCTAAAAGCAGAGGCCCTGGAGAATAAAATGACAGCAGTTGCATTTTTTTAATGTTGAACATTTGCGCAGTTATTTACCAAACACATATTTTGAGGAAGAAAATACACCAAAATAAATGCAAACAATATTATTTCCAAATGTTTGTGCACACTCGTGGAATCGCAAATCATTATGGTACCTAAAATTCTCCATAGCCAACGTAGTTTAGAATTCTATCCATATAATTATTCCTCTCTGACATTTACAGCGATATACCATAGCTGTGGCACAATTTATGGTTACATATGTGTACTCACATGGGCTTTACACGGTGGGGATGACAGGTGCTTTTTTACTTTTAAATTAATTTTATACAAATGTATTTACACTTTCTAAAGGTGTTTTTATTTTTTATGTATTTCTATCACAAGGGGGCTAACAAGCCTCCTATGTGATCGGGTTGCACCATTGTATCGGTAATACTATCGGTAAGTGCTCCGATACCTTTTGTGATGCGATTTGAGACCATACAAAATGAATGGACTCAAGTCGCACTGCATAGAATCACATGCTATTTTAACAGGAATGCAGTGCAATTCCTGTGTAAATCACATGCGTTTTCCCCCATAGCTCCTGTGAACCCAGGCTTGTCATAGTGAGTTTAGCTTGGGCTCACACAGGAGCAGTGCAGGAAACTGCATGTGAATCAGGCAGGAATTGCACTCCTGTTCAAATCGTGTGATTCTGTGCAGTGCAATTTGAGGCCATTCATTTCGTATGAGCTCAAATCGCACCACAAACGTATCATTACTCGGTATCAGTGAATACTTGACCAAAAAGTCACGGTACTCGCCAGTGAAAAAAACAAAACGGTATCTGTTCCCCATATTATACTTACCTGCTCTGTTGCAGTGGGTTTGCACAGAGCAGCCCGGATCTTCCTCTTCTCAGGTCCCTCTTCGGCTCTCCTGGCCCCTCCCTCCTGTTGAGTGCCCCCACAGCAAGCAGCTTGCTATGGGGGCACCTGAGCTGAGTCAGCTCCCTGTGTCCATTCAAACACAGAGCCCCGGCCCGCCCCCTTTCTCCCTTGATTGGCTACCTGACTTTGACCGCAGAGACAGCTAATGGCACCTCTGTTGTGTCTCATCCAATCAGAAGGGAGAATCTCGGATGGCTGAGACACTCGTGTACATCGCTGGACAGAGAGGGACCTTAAGTAAGTGTGAGGGGGGCTGCTGCACACAGAAGGCCTTTTATCTTCATGCATAAAGATAAAAATCCTTCTGTCTTTACAACCCCTTTAATAAAAAAGTGTTGCAGCAGGATTTCAACAATGTAAAGTGGTCTATTTGTGCGAAGGTCTGCTTTAAAAGAGAAGCATGACCAAAGCTTTTTTTCTTGGCTATACTTCTCTTGTGGATCACAGGAGGGCACCTTCTTTTGCTCTCCTGTTTTCCAGAGTCAGCTGACAGAAGACTAAAACTGAAGTTACAGAGCTGCTCCTCTAAAAGGACCATATTGCCGGGATCCACCTAGAGGGCTGATGCCAATTGGGCCCACTCCCATCCAGTTCAGCACTCCAGTGAGTGCAGGAGGGGCAGAATGGAGAGCAGTGAATGGGGGTACAGTCACAAGTTCTCTTTTACAGGTGACGTTGAAGGGCTTACATCTTCAAATCATTTACCTGTAGAAAAGGAATACTACAGGTGTGACCATTTGCTTGTATAGTTGTAGCCTCTGTTGAGTTTTTTAAAGACCTACATTTTACTGACATGTTATATTTAAAGTTATTTTCTTTCTTTCAGGAAATATCAGAATGAGTCTACGAAAACAAACCCCTAGTGACTTTTTGAAGCAGATTATTGGACGACCTGTTGTTGTGAAACTTAATTCTGGAGTTGACTATCGAGGTAACTAATAATAGTGTTAGATGTATTTGTACTTGCATGTCTTATTCATTTGTTTTATTCTCAAACTTTTTTCAAAACTTTTTATTTTTATTTTTTTTCCATGTGTGGGGGTGCCATTCTGAATGAATGAGAGCAGCGCCTTTTCACTGCGGATGGTTGCAGCCACACCCATAAGTGTGAACCTAGCTTCAGAACCTTTAAACTGGGTTCACACAATTGAGCATTGGATGTGGATTCCCTGCATCCAATTCGCAATAGCAGGAGATTTTGACTGGCTTTCTATGGAGCCTGTTCACATATCTCCGCAGCAGGTCCGATGTGTTTTACTGTGCGTCTTTTGGTCCGTTTCAGGTCTGGATTCAAAATTAGTGCTGAAATCGGACCTCAAACGGTGAACCAGGACGCACTGCATGCGGTGAAGGTGTCAACCCAGCCTTAGCCTAGGCTTACTGGTTGAAATTCAGTATAGAGATCTTCTGATTGGCAGAAGTTCCTGTAATATAAAAATGTATAAAGGTTGTTCGTTATTATGAAGATATTTTTAAAGTGGAGTTCGACCCAAAAGTTGAAACTCCGCTTATCTGCTCCCCCCCCCCCCCCCCCTCTCCGATGCCACGTTTGGTACCTTTTGAGGGTGAGGGGGGAATGGGTACCTGTGTTTTGACAGGTACCTGTCCCACTTCCGGGATACTGCGCTGCAGCGAGGTTTCCCGGAAGTTTGGCCCCCCTCCTCCTTCCCCCACCACCGTGTCATTCACAAAGTGCAACGCGCTTCATGCATGCCCAGTAGGAGTCTTCACTGCAAGCTTCCCATACAGGCAATGACAGCGGCAGCACACGAGAGCCAAAATAAACATCAGCTGGGGTACCGACATCGCTGGATTGCAGGACAGGTAAGTGACCGAATATCAAGTCAGCAGCTACAGTATTTGTAGCTGCTGACTTTTAATTTTTTCGTGGGGGGCGGCTGGACCTCCTCTTTAAGATTAATCTGAATTCAAATTGTTTTCCCCAACCTGTGAGGAAGTCACTGTAGACTTTCTGTTTTGTAATCTAGTATAGTTGACCATTATCAGATTACATTATTTAGCTTTTCAAGAGGAGTTTCAGTTAATTTGACAGGCAGGTTACATTGCGGTTGTTCCAAAATTATACATTTCAGTTATCCTGTGTATTCACAGAGGTCTTTACAAATGGCATACACTGGGCATGTTTTGAAATGCATATCCTACTTTAGAAGCTGGTGAACAGGTCTGGGTCATAGAGCACCGGATTACTGATAAAATATAGGGTGACCAGATGCTTTATCGCTATTGCCGAATTAAAAAGTGGAGCTCTGTAAAGTTTTCATTTTAAAATGAAGGAAACCTTCATTTTTAACAACAATCCACTAAGATTAGGGTCAGAACTAGCAGTGCACCCCTCCGATGACATTGAATGTAATCCAAAGCTAGTCTTGTCCTTAGTTTGTTGCAGTATTCCTTAAAGCTATCTCCCATCACTAGAGCTGTTTGCTAAGGGGAATCAAAAAGCCGACTCAGCCGAAGAAATGTAAACTTAAAGTGGAACTTTAGCTCACTGTAGAAATTCGGCAATGCTGAAGCTGATTGCACTCCTGCCCGGCCAATGATAGAAGCTGGAGATCGAGGCCTGGATGCTGGCCGCCTGAAGAGGCCTGTTAGCGGCTGGCAGGAATCCCGGGAATGACGCATCGCTGGATGCAGGGTGAGTATATAAATATTTTGAGCAACAGACAGCATGGATTCATGAAAGACAGAAGTTGTCAAACAAACCTGATTTATTTTTATGAGGAGATAAGTAAAACCTTGGGCAGAGGGGTGGCTGTGGACGTGGTATAGCTGGATTTTGTAAAAGCCTTTTGACACAGTTCTCCACACACGACTAATGTGTAAGGTAAAGTCTACAGGCTTGGAAAGATCAATTTGTAAATGGATAGAAAACTGCCTAAAAGACAGAATTCAGCCGGACTTACTTAAATATTTCCAGCAGCACAATTATCCCAACTAATCCGATTCCACACGCAACAGCCCAGACCGCGCTGGATTCGCTGGAGTCCTCTCTATACCCTGATAGAGAGATTAGCCACTTAATGTGGATGAAAGGGAAAGACAGGCCGACTATACTGTGCCCGAGCTTATCATTTTCTCTAAAATTTATGGGATCGGCTGGTAACCACCTACAAGTTTAAGTCCCAGCATACCCCCTTAGCCCCATTGTTTAATAATCCTTTGTTCATCCCGGGTCTCCATCCCCAAGATTTCTCATGGTGGACTAACAAAGGTTTGCTACGAATAGGGGACTTCTGTGATCACTTTGGTGCTTTGTCGAAATCAACCCTACAGGAAAAAAATGGCATTCCAGATTCAGAATTTTTCCGCTACACTCAGCGCATTTCTTGGCGACACTAAATCGCACCTCTGACCTTACCACATTCACCCCAATGGAAAACCTATGTAGGACTTTCAACAAGCACACCGGCCATATATCACAGATTTACGGTATTTTGTCCTCAACTCCTCAAAAATTCTTCTATATGCACAAATGGGAGCAAGATATAGACACTGATTTAGCAATAGAGGAGTGGAGCAAAAAAATACAGAACGCATCTAAATCGCTTATTAATACCTCTCTGATAGAGGCAAACTATAAAGTTTTGATGTGATGGTACATGGTCCCAGAGAGGGTAGCAGCCTTTGTCCCAGGGGTGTCCCTGCGGTGCTTTAGAAGATGCAGCACGGATGGCACCATGTATCATACTTGGTGGACGTGTCCGACAGTGAGGAAGTTCTGGATACGTACGTACAATCTCATATACTCCTTAACTCAAGTAAATCTCATTAAGTCGCCTTTGCACACACTGCTGGGATGCCCAGTGGAGAAGGCTTCAAAACCAATGCAAAGACTTATAACATTTATATTTGTAGCGGCAAGAATTTGTATAGCCAGATCTTGGAGGTCCCCCTCGATCCCATTTTACCTACTGAAAGCTAAAGTCTCATGGATAATGGTTAATGAACGCCTTTCGGCAATTCTAAATAAGATCACTTAGCTCAACAAAATATGGGACCCCCTAGATCATATATCTTACAACTATGTAATAAGTTGACCTGCACTAGAGGATCTCCCTTAGGGAAATGGATGCACTCCAGTCCCAATCTCTTACCCCCCCCCCTTCCTTGTTTCTCTTCTTCCTTCTTTCAGCTATTTCACTATCCCTGTTTCTCCCTTCTCTTTTCTTTCTCTAATTGTGCCTGGCATCGCGCAGACTCTAGCGCCACACGTGGTGCTGGGGTCGGTGCGAGAGCCCAGTTAGTGGGTTGCAAGTTTGATTCAGTTTTGACCCTAATAGTTAAATGATGCAATATGTAAATTGCATTGTATAAAAGGTACAACAGTCATATAATTGACCTACATAGACTTGTTTATGTACACCTGTTTTTCTTACCGACAAAGACAAATGCATATTTTGTATGTCAATTTGAAAAATTGAATAAAAACATTGAAATGAAAAGACAGAATTCAGAGTAGTGGTTAATGACTCTTGCTCTGAATGGTCTAAGGTTATCAATGGTGTACCCCAAGGTTCAGTGTTGGGGCCCTTACTTTATAAATGATATCGGTTCTGGGATTAAAAGTACCATTTCTGTCTTTGCAGATGACACTAAGCTATGCAGTGGAATAACGTCCTTGCAGGATGTCTCCAATTTACAAGCTGACCTCAATGCTCTGTCTAATTGGGCAACTAAGTGGGAAATGAGGTTTAATGTTGATAAATGTAAAGTTATGTACTGGGGGGGGGGGGGGGCTAAGAATATGCATGCATCATACATACTAGGGGGGAGTACAACTGGGGGGATCTGTAGTGGAGAAGGATCTGGGGGTTTTGGTAGATCATAAGCTCAATAATAGCATGAAATGCCAAGCTGCGGTTTCTGAAGCGAGCAAAGTCCTTTCTTGTATTAAGAGAGGTATGGACTCCAGAGAGATATCATTATGCCCCTGTGCAAATCATTAGTAAGACCTCATATGGAAAATGCAGTTCAGTTTTGGGCACCAGTTCTCAAACATTTATAGGTAAATTTTATCCAGGGAAAATCCGATTGCCTCTGGGGGGGATCATGAAGGAATTTTTTCCCCTGCTGTAGCAAATTGGAGCATGCTGTGCTGGGGTCTTTTTTTTTTTTTTTTTTTTTTTTTTTAACTAGATGGACTAGTCTTTTTTTTCAACCTGACTAACTGTGTAACTATAGCTCTGCTTTAAATCAGTATGAAGCCCAAAAGCAAAACTTTATTATATTGCAGCTTACCAATTCATAGATGTGACGGCTGCATTAGTTTCCTTTTTAGGCTTGCTTTCTTCTATTTTCATCTGGTGATGCAGCTATTAAGTCTGTTTTTCAAAAGAACAGGCGCTCTTACTATATGTATCGGTTACAGGGATGAGACAAACCATTTACCATTGACAAGGGGTGCTTTAAAATTATCAGCTTTTATTTTTATTGAACATTTATCACGGGGGGGGGGGGGGGATGATTTGCTGTAACTGATTAAGTATTAGCTGGAGTTCAACTTCAGTTTGTTAGTATATTTAAATCTGGTAGTACAACTAACATGCCCCTCCCCCAGACTGACAATGCTGCTGTACAAATGCGCCCCCTGTGCTCATTCATCCAGAGTGGTGTCTGCATAATACAGGAATTGTATTACTGGCCAGATCACCAGGTGAAAACTGGGAAAAAGCTAAAAGAAAACTAATAGGGTCACCACATCTAATGATTTTTAAGCTGAATATATTACAGTTTTGCCTTTGGATTTAATACTGCTTTAAGGTTATTTAACCACCGCCCACCATGGATATGTCGCTATTTTGCCTTTAAATAACTGATAGCTGCCATAACCCCATTATTTTCTTTAAAGGCGGGCGGTCTGCTTTAACATAAAAGTGGTCTCAGTGGCAGATTTGCCACGAGATTACTTTTATGGGCGGCAGGAGAGGTGCCCTCCCGCCTTGTCCTGGTGGTCTCTGCCGCTTACCGCAGCCGTGGGTGGCAGCAGAAACGATCCGATGCCTGGGATGGATGGACAGGAAGTCGAGTGGGGGCTCGAGTGGGGGCAAGATGGCCCCCACTCGACTCTATGCCTTTGGAGGACCGGAGCAACGTCAAACGTCACTTCTGGCCTTAAAGGACGATTTTTTTTTTCATTTAATTTTTAACTACTTGCCGACCAGCCGTTAAAAAAAAAAAAAAAAAAATTAAAGTCCCTAAATTTATCCCATAGTTTGTAAACGCGATAACTTTTGCCAAACCAATTAATATATGACTATTGCCACCAAAAAATATGTAGAATATATATCGGCCTAAACTGATGAAGAAATTTAGGGTTTTTTTTTTTTTTTATATATTAATTAATATATTTTTTTTTTTAATAATTTTTTTTGATATGTATTTTAGCAAAAAGTAAAAAAAAAAGTTTTTTTTAAAAAAATTGTTGCTCTTTGTTTATAGCGCAAAAATAAAAACCACAGAGGGGATCCAATACCACCAAAAGGAAGCTCTATTTGTGGGGAAAAAAAGGACTTTTTTGTTTTGGGTACAACGTCACATGATCGTGCAACTGTCAGTGACGCAGTGCTGTATCACAAAAATTGGCCTGGTTATTAAGAGGGCAAATTCTACTGGTCCTTAAGGGAAAAATACTTTTTTTTTTTACTTAACGTCTTTCAGGACGTTAGAGCTGTTCCTCCCATTCCACAGCGCGCTGTTGAATGGGCTCCTTCTCCCTCTCCATATGGCTCAGGGAGAGTCGAGGCTGCTGTGGGCATCGCTCCTAGGTGGTGGTGAGGTACAGGCAGGCACCAGTTTTCCTCTGACGCCGCCGCCATCTTGGGGATGGCATACTGTGCAACCATCCGACCGGAAGTGAGGTATCAGGAGGGGGGGGGGGGGCGTCCACGGGGCAGGCGTGTGGCATCATTTCCACCATAGCCTGCTTGAACAGATAGGGGGGCACAAGAAGCAAAGCTCTTCACTTGCTATCGGTAAAAATTCTGGAGTGGGCGGAAAACCATTTACTGTCCCTATCCGCAGTCCATCTCAAGGGCACGTTAAATGGAGTGGCGGACTTTCTGAGCAGACAGAAGGTTCAGGAAGCAGAGTGGAGCCTGAACTCAGAAGTGATTACGTTGATCGCCAGGACTTGGGGCTATTTGAAGCAAACAGGTCTATCCGCAAGTAGACCTGTTTGCTTCAAAGCAAAACGCTCAGCTCCCACAATTTTTTCTCCCTTCACAGAGATGACAGCTCTCGGGATAGACTCTCTGGCACACCCTTGGAATTTTCACCTGGGGTATGCTTTACCCCCTTTCTCGTTGATTCCACTGGTGTTGAGAAAGATACAAAAAGAGAGTATCAATAATCTTGATTACTCCTTTTTGGCCAAAGAGAGCTTGGTTTTCCACAGTTATGCAGTTGGCAATCAAACCATGTTGACAGCTTCCTCTCCGTCAGGTTTTGGTGATACAAGGGCCAGTACATCATCCGGATGTAGCCGGGTTAAGACTCACCGCCTGGTATCTGAAGAGCAATTGTTAAGAAACAAAGGCTTTTCAGAACTGTTAATAACCACGTTACTTTCTAGTAGAAAAAAGTAGGGATGCACCAAAATTTCGGCCGCCGAAACATATCGGTTGAAAATGGCTATTTTGGCAATTTGCTGAAAGAGAAAAATGGGGCGGGGCCTGGTCAGGGCTCCGCCCCTGGTGCCGCCTGTCACGGGGGCTTCCTATAGCGTAGAAGAGAGGAGAGCCGCCGCCTGTTTGATTAGAGCGCCGGGAACATCACAGCTTTCATTTCAATAGCTGTGTGTTCTCCGCTGCATGCCGTCACATACAGCCCTTCCCCCTTGTCCGGGGAACTTTGATAGACAGATCACCCGTCCCAGGATTGGATGGGTGATCTGTCTATCAAAGAGGCGGGGCTGTATGTGACGGCACACAGCGGGGAACACAGCTATTGAAATGAAAGCTGTGATGTTCCCGGTGCTCTAATCAACCAGGCGGCGGCGGCTCTCCTCTCTCTTCCCTTCACAGGCTGGCTGCACTACTGGGAACGCTAGCTGGCTGCATCTGACGGGCACTGGTGAGGCTGCATTGATCTCTTGTATCATGTCCCCGGTCTCTGACCATCTCCTGTACCATGTCCCCGGTCTCTGACCATCTCCTGTACCATGTCCCCGGTCTCTGACCATCTCCTGTACCATGTCCCCGGTCTCTGACCATCTCCTGTACCATGTCCCCGGTCTCTGACCATCTCCTGTACCATGTCCCCGGTCTCTGACCATCTCCTGTACCATGTCCCCGGTCTCTGACCATCTCCTCTACCATGTCCCCGGTCTCTGACCATCTCCTCTACCATTGTCTGTAGTCTGACCATCTCCTGTACCATATCCCCAGTCGCTGACCATCTCCTGTATAAAAATATTTTTTTTTTTAAATAAGTTTGGCCTAGTGTATTTTTCATTTTCGGTATCTGTTTCAGCACCAAAAAACCCATTCAGTGCACCCCTAGAAAAAAGGTATCTAGAGCTATTTAAGCCAAAGTGTGGAAAGTCTACATTTCTTGCCGTCGTTCAGAAAATAGGGATGTAAAAGAAATAATCACAGTATTGGAGTTTTTACAAAAAGGTGCAGACAAGGGTCTTGCAGTCAGCACTCTTAAAGTGCAAGTGGCCGCATTGGGAGTTTAGCTGGAGAGATCATTGTCTTCAGAAACTCTGATCATGAGATTTTTCAGGGCACTTTCCATATCCAATCCGGTTAAGCACTTTCCAAAATGGGATCTCTCGGTGGTTCTGCAAGCCCTCACAAAGGAACCATTTGAGTCATTACAGACCCTATCTCTAAAGAATTTAACTTTCAAAACTATTTTTCTAGTCGCAATTACATCGGCAAGAAGGATTAGTGAACTGCATGCCTTTCACACATACGAACCATTTGTCTGTTTTTCATCCATCCGTTGACGGATGAAATACCAACAAATCAACATCAGTGTATTCCTTTGGAAAATAGAATGACAGCGGATGATCATTCGTTTGCATCCCTTTTCATCCGCTTCCGTCAACATCCGTTGTGTTTTGTTTTTTTTTTTTTTTAATAGATGAAAGCTCTATTTTTCATCCGTCAAAAAACGGAACGGATGAAAAACGAATGTTGGTGGACGACATCCGATGACATTCGTTTTTTAACCTTTTTTTTTTTTTTTTTTCTTCCTCACTGTATAATAGCTGGTTGCTAATTAGGGGGCCAGGAAGCCGGTCGCCTCCTTAAAAACCGATGCGTCATCAGCTGAATGTAAAAGAAAAAAAATTTACGGCAAATAAAAAAAAAAAATCAAGGAAAAAACGGCTCTGCTAAATGTGCGTTTACAAGAAGCTGGATGCGTACAGTGATTCACTTTTATGAGTGGCTGTACGTGACACCACATCTCCCAAGGGCTAGAAAAACACCAAAAATGTTATGCTTCAAGACTCTATCGTGTAAACATTGTGTACATGAGTCCTTAAAGTGTTACTAAAGTACTAAAGTCTTGTTTTGCTAAAAATAACAAACATGTCATACTTACCTGCTCTGTGCAGTGGTTTTGCACAGAGCAGCCCAGATCATCTTCTCGGATTCCTCACTGACGCTCCTGGCCCCTCCTTCCTACCGAGTGCCCCCTAGCAAAAAGCTTAATATGGGGGCACCTGATGCTTACCTGAGCCCCATCTCGATCTAGCGTTGAGAACGAGTGCCTTAGCTGTCTGGGAATCTCTCTCTTGATTGGCTGAGACACAGCAGTAGCGCGATTGGCTGAGACACAGCAGTAGCGCCATTGGCTCCTGCTGCTGCCAATCTGTCAGTTAGCCAATGAGGAAAGAGTGGGTGGGGCCGAACCGCAGCTCTGTGTCCGAATGGACACAGAACTTCGGCTCGGGTGCCCCCATAGCAAGCTGCTTGCTGTGGGGGCACTCAACAGGAGGGGGCAGCCAGTGAGGGACCCGAGAAGAGGAGGATCTGGGCTGCTCTGTGCAAAACCACTACACAGTGCATGTAAGTATAACATGTTTGTTATTTTTAAATGGGATTTATTTTTAAAGAAAAAAAATTACTTTAGTATCACTAAAAAAAAAAGTTTCTGCCTTTTAGAACCACTTTTTAATATTTTAAATCCAAACAAATGTAAGTGCAACAAATATTTACAAAATTTGTATTGCAGATAGACTACACCTGCTTAGCTTCTGCTATTAGGCATATCTAATTGTTGTTCAGGTAGAATATGATCATTCTTCTTTTTAAATTTGGTTCACAAGAGCTGAGAGCTAAAGAAAAAATGTTGCCATGTAATATATCTTGTGGCTTTTGGGATCAGTGTGAACTCCTAGGTACGCAATTCAGTTTTTTTTATTCTTTCCTATTTTACAGGGGTGTTGGCCTGCTTAGATGGGTACATGAACATTGCTTTAGAACAGACCGAAGAATATGTAAATGGACAGCTGAAGAACAAATATGGAGATGCGTTTATCCGTGGAAATAATGGTAAATCAAGATATGGTGGCTTAAAAAGCATTTTAGAAATAGTGGAGCCAAATTAAAGCAGAGTATGCTGTGGAACCTATTAGTTTGTAGCTTTGTTAGTTTGAAGTACTGGTACTTTGCAAATATAAACCCAACTATTTGGGGTCATTACACATGAACTTTATGGGTTAACAGGTACAGACACACTAAGCACAGCTGGCCACATCATCTTATAATTAGAGCCTAAGGCTGGCCATACATTTTACAATTTTCCTTTAGATTTACCAAAACCATATAATATGAGGGCAAACCTAAATACTTTTAATTTGTATGCAATCAGGCAGGCCCTTGCACTACATAGTTGAAGGTAAATCTAAATGAAATTGAATAAGAAAATTGCTGCCAAAAAAAGAGCCCATCTATGCTCACTCTTTTCTGCCAAGTTGTTCCATTCATATACGCTGTATTACAGCGTCTATGAATGAAGAACTGAGACTCGCTGGATCACAGATCGGAGTAAGGGGTTGATCCCGATCCCTCACCATGTGATCAGTTGTCAGCCAATGACAGCTGATCATGTGATGTCAACAGAGCTGGTAATCTGCTATTTTTTCTCCTCGCACTGGCAACGTGAGGAGAAAAAAAAAAGCTGATCACCAGCGGCTGTGAGGGACATCCGTACCGATCACGGCAAGCTGCCACCAGATCATCAGTGCCCACCTCTGCCCCCTGCCAGTGCCACCTAGCAATAGGCAACAGTGCTGCCTACCAGTGCCCACAATCAGTGCCTCAACAACAGTGCTGCACATCTGTGCCACCTTATCTGTGCCCGTCAGTGCCACCTTAACTGTGACTATCAGTGCAGCCTACCAGTGCCGCCTCATCAGCGCATATCAATGAAGGAGAAAAATTACCTGTTTGCAAAATTTTATAACAAACTATTAAACATGATTATTTTTTTTTTCCAAAATTTTCCATCTTTTTTTTGTTTAGCAAAAAATAAAAACCCCAGCTGTGATTAAATACCACCAAAAGAAAGCTCTATTTGTGGGGAAAAAAATGATAAAAATTTCATTTGGGTACAGTGTTGTATGACCACGCAATTGTCATTCAAAGTGCATCAGCGCTGAAAGCTGAAAATTGGTCTGGGCAGGAGGGGGGTTTAAGTGCCCAGTAAGCAAGTGGTTAAACATCTCACGGAGCTCTGTTCAATCCATCCTGTGTGCAGGATGAAAACCTTGCAATTTCACTTCATTATTACTATTCCTTTTAATGTGCAGTTTTTATTCCTTGTTAAAACATTATTCCTAACTCCTGCTTGTAACACTACAAAGGGGTTGATTTACTAAAACTGAAGAGTACAGAATCTGGTGCAGCTGTGCATGGTAGTCAGCTTCTAACTCCAGCTTCTTCAATTAAGCTTTGACAAAAAAAAAAAAAACTGGAAGCTAATTAATTTCTATGCAGAGCTGCACCAGATTCTGCCCTCTCCAGTTTTAGTAAATCAACCCCAAAATGTCCTATAAATCATTTGGTTTTCTACAGGTGGAAGGAAAGAAATTTGCTTGAATTCTCCTATCAACACAGTCTGTGTTAATGGGGGAATGCCTCCTGCAGCGCTATTGTGTTCTGCTGGCTGAACTGGCCAAATTTTGATCCATATATGGCCAGTTTAAGTCACATTCAGCTTAGCAATCCATTTGAATGTATCAAACTACTAATAGCTACTACAGAAAGTGGAGTTATTATGCAACAGTTTGTGCTTCATAGTTATATACAGTATTTAGTATTGTATGTTTGTTTTTGTTTACCCATGCTCATAAATTTTTTTTCCCTTTTCAGTATTATATATAAGCACACAGAAGAGAAGAATGTAAATGTGGTCTTTTTTTTTTTTAAATTTAATACATTTGACAAGCCCAGCTGTCCGGGATGTGGAAAAGAAGCTTCCAAATGAATTTTGTTATTTTTTTTTTATGTTTTGGAGAAATAAGTATATATATATTTTTCTTTTTAATATGGTAGTAGCTGACGGTTGCATAAAACATTTTCATTTTGTTCAAGATGTTGCTGAATAAACTAGTTACAGATACATGTTTCTTTTGTGAGTTGTCCTTCTTTTTTTTTTTTTTTTTTTTTTTTCTTTGGTCTAGGCTCCAAATTCCTCTATAAAGAGTACCTGTCACATGGCTATTGCTGTCACAAAGGATGCTTACTGTGACAACAGTAAAAGTGATCAAAAATATTTTTTTTAAAGCAACAGTGTAAAAATTGTCCATTTTTTTTCCGATTCATATAGTTGTATATACAATGCACTTTTTATCTTTCAAAAAGTGTTTTTCAGTGCTAAACCTAACCCAATTTCAAAAGGCAATATAAAGGAATAGTAGTGGTAAAAAGAAAAAAGCACTTGTGGGTTTAACTAATCATTTTTTTTGTATAATTCTCCTTTAAGGGGGCGTGGCAGGGAGTGTGTCCTATATCTACATACTTGCTAGTAAATGTCCCTCGTTCTCATCTCTAAAAGTTAGGAGGTATGCTCACATGTTGCTGAAGTTTATAGTGTCATGGATGATCGATTCCTCTATGTCCATGGTTTTCTACAGTTAGCCTGTCCCTAATCTCCAAAGGGAAAAGGAAACTTCCTGTTCTGGGTCATACAACGTCCAATCCATGTGTTATAATCTACTTACAAAACAGCTAATGTAAAAATAATTTAAAAAAAAACACTCCCAGTTGCATGGTAAGCTCTCTCTGTGTCCGTAAGAGGCTAATGGCCTGTACACACGATCCGAATATAGTATGACCGATCGTACGACCGTTTTCGCTTAATAATCACAAGTAGAAATTGAATAGCTAAATAAAGTCACAAAAATTCTCGTACGACAGAAAAAAAATCGGAAGTGATGTCGTGTTCTAATGTATTTGTATTGAATTGAACGACAACTATACTGACTAACCGAAAATCGTACGATCTGGAATCGTACAAGGAAAATTTTCGTGCATGCCTGATCGAATAAGATCGGATGAACGGTAGTGATCGGCTGTCGAAAGTATTGTACACAGGATCCGAAAATCGTACGATCCTTCCTCGGACGACCGTTTTCGTACAATATTCGGATCGTGTGTACGGGCCATAAGGCCTATTTGTGTCTGTGATAGCTCTAATTAGTTATCACCTAAAACAGCAATAGACTGTGAGACCCAGGGATTGTGGGATATATAGTTACTTCGCAGGAAAATGCAGTTCCCACACTACAGACAGAGATCACACATTAACCTGTGCAGTGCCATGTCCCTTCCCCTATGTCTCTACATAAACAGAAATTGCTGACAAAGGAATGTGACAATTTGCTATAGGTTAACAAATGACACCATGGGTGCCATTTTTTAAGAGGTCTCTGCACTGTGCTCTGTCAGGCAGCTATTTGTCTGTGCTCCACTCAGGATCACTTCTGTCACCTCTCTCCCATTCCTACAGAGCATCTCTCCTGTCACCCCTCTACCATTCCTGCAGTACATCACTCATGTCACCACTTTCCCAGTCCTGCAGAACACACTCCAGTCACCCCTCTGCCCTTTCTGAAGGACATAACTCCTGTAATCCTCTCCCAGACCTTCAGATCTTTACTCCTGTCACCCCGCCCCAAGCCCTGCAGAATATTATTCCTGTCACCCTGCTTCAAGCCGTGCAGAACATTACTCATGTCACCCCTCTTCCAGCCCTGCAGAACATCAGTACTGTCATCCCTTTCCCAGGCATGTAGAACATCACTCCCTTCACTCCTCTTATCCCTGCAGAACATCAGTGCTGTCATTCCTCTCCCAGCTCAGCAGAACATCATTCCTGTTACTTCTCTCTTATCCCTGCAGAGCATCACTCCTGCCATTCCTCTCCTATCCCTGCATACCATCAGACCTGTCACCCTCTCCCACGGTGACAGAAAAGATGTTCCGCAAGGATAGGAGAGGGGAAACAGCACCACTAGTAAACACAAGGACTTGCCACCAGAATTCCCTTACTGCAGGGCCCCTCAGACCACCAAGTTCTCCTTAGCCTCCTCCACATGGCTGCAAAAGCTTTCAGTCAGATTACTGTCCTCCAGCAGCCCGACCAGCCTCTCCATCTGTAGGACAAGGTAGGAACTGCAGCAAACTAGAAGGGATGGAGAAGTGATGACAGAGCAGAGGAGTCGGGGATTCTCTCCTGCACCTTTGCATCCTATCTAGGACAGTTGGGAAGTATGACTAAGGGGCTTTCAAGTTCACATTCTGTGGATGTGGGGGTTTCTTTTACCCAAAAAGGATTCTATCATACAGTGTGGAAAACTGTCCTCTGTCTGCCTCTCTCCTCTTCGGTTTCCTTGCCTTTAACTACTCTAGTTTAAAGTGAAATTAAACTTTTTAAAAAAAAAAAGTCGGCAGGTAGGATTTTTATATTAGAAGTGACCTTTGTATTTTGTCATAACTGTTTCGCGCTGTCTGTAAGTATTAATGTACACTTAGCTGCAGCTTGCATGCATGGAAGTGATGTCATTACAGCCTTGCCAATCAAGGGCCAAAGAGTCCGAACCTAGAAGAAAGACTGGGAGAGAATAGAAGCACCTGTGATAGCCCACAACAGTGCTGGAAGGGATAGTTTGGTAATATGCTGTGCATGCTAGTATATTATGGCAGAGGAGTTTTGTGTGGATTCAGATTTTGTGACTAGGTTCACACCGTAGCGGGTTTGTGTTGGCATGCTTGCGTGGGCACAGCAGCCCATTCATTTGAATGTGCTGCTGTCTTGTGGGAAGCATGGGGAAAAAGGTCCCTCTTTTTTTCAAAAACACAGCCACACAAAACTGCATGGTGCTGTGACACCATGCGGTTTCATGCACCCTGCCTATGGGTGGGATTATGCATGCAATTTACACATGTTCCCAAACCTGCTACAGTGTGAACCTAGCCTTACAGGTCCCTGACACTTCCAGTTAAGGATGTTCCAGTGTTTAACCACATCAATACTGGACACTTTCACCCCCTTCATGCAACACTGTACCCAAATGATAATTTTTTTTATTATTTTTTTTAGACAGGTAGAGCTTTCTTTTGGTGATATTTAATCACCATTTTTCTTTTCAAATATTTTATTGGTAATTTCACATACAACTGTTACATTAAGCTCAATACATAGTACTATACGAATAATTGACAGTGTATATAAAAATAAGGTAAAAGAACATGAGCATATAGAAAACTGAATAATATAACAACGGGTACATTCTTAATCAAGCAACATTCTGGATCAGTGTAACTAGATACATGAATGGTTAAAGGGAGCTACGTTCCCAGTTTTACTACAATAAAGTGTTGGCCATGCCCCAAAAACAGTGGTGGGGAGGCCACCGAAACTATCACATGTAACAGAGTACATTACCAGTATTTAACTTTGGTGGGTAGGTTAGGGTAGAAGAGTAAAAGAAGGAAAAGTAGTAGTAAAGGGGGAGTCTAAGAGAAGGACATGTGGATGAGAGAAGCAGAGGGGAGAAAAGTACCGGTCGGCCCACGCGGGCACAAGAACCACTTCATAGTCTCCAGGTGGTACTGAGACCCATCTAAAGTAACAAGAGGCTTTCGTCAATATCAGCGGGTAAAAAATGTTCAACCCAGGGTTGCCAGGTTCTGGAGTGTTGAGGGACTTTATCAAGAATTTTCGCTTCAATTTTGCTATGTATCATTGCTTGGGTGATCCTATTCTTCATTTCGAGTATATTAAGAGTGGGCATTTTCCAGGCCTGAGCAATCGTCTGTTTGGCTGCGGTAAATAAGTGAAGGAGGAGACGGAGTTGTGATCTGGTGTAATCTTGCGGAAAATGATTAAGGAGGGCCATTGTTGGGCTAGGAGATAAGGTAACTTGGTGGAGGGTGGATGCCATCCAGAATACTGTTGCCCAGAAGCATTGCACCAGGGGGCATGTCCACCAGATATGTAGGTGTGTACCCCTGTCTCCACACCCTCTGAAACAGCTTGGAGAGGACTCAGGTAGAAATTTAGCGATTCTAGCTGGGACAAGATACCAGCGCATTAACACTTTATAGTTTGCTTCTGAAGCAACAACATTTTGGGATGAGTTTTTTGTGTTAGACCATATGGTCGTCCAGTCATCCATTTCAAGGCTAATGTCTAAGTCCCTTAACCATCGCTGTGCATAGGTGGGGAGATCCGGGGGCGGTAATGTAAGGTGGGAGTATAGACGGAAGATAATACCTGGGGCATGCGGGTCCGAGTCGCACATATGCTCAAACTCAGTTAGAGTATCTAGCCCAGAGTTAGATTTTATGATTGTTTGAGCAAAGTGTTTAATTTGAAGGTAGCGGAAGCATTCTCTGTGGGGGAGCTGTGCTTGCTCCTGGATATTTGGGAATGTTTTTACAGAGTCTCCACTAACTAGATCGCAAATGCGAGTCAGGCCCGCCTGGACCCAGGCATGGAATGAAGCTGGCTCTGTGCGAGCTGGGTAAAATTGGGGGTGGCCTAAATAAGATAGAAGTGGGGAGTGTGGAGAGATTAATTTAAAGGGGGTTTTCAGTCTGTCCCATAGCTTAAGCATGTGTTGTGTTAATGGATTGGTTATGGGTCCTCGTGCTGATGTAGGGAGCCATAGTAAATTCGCTACATTAATCGGGTGTAAGTCAATGGCCTCGAGGGCAACCCAAAGTGGTGTCTCAGTTTTAGCGTGGTATAATATTGACTGGGCTAGATGGGCTGCATGATAATAATGCGAGAAGTTGGGAATGCCTAGGCCGCCACAGAGCTTGTTACGGAGGAGAATCGGTCTCGCCACTCTGGGCCTAATAGGGCCCCAAATGTATTTGAAAACTTTGTTTTGTATGATCCTATGGTAATAGGGTGGGACTGTGATAGGGAGCACTCTGTATAAGTACAGAAGCTTTGGCAATAGGGACATTTTCACAGCTGCGATACGCCCCAACCATGAGACGCATAGAGGTAGCCATGAATTAAGTAGAGAAGATAGCTGGGTGAGCATTGGAAGGTAGTTAGATTGGAACAGGTTGGATTGGTCTTTAGTTAGCTTGATCCCTAAATAGTTAATAGATGAGGAGGACCAGTGGAAGGGAACATTTTTACGTAATGTTTCGAGATCAGTTTGTGGCAGAGACACATCGAGGGCCTTAGACTTGGATTGGTTGACTTCAAGTCCAGATATGCGAGAAAATTTACCTAAGGTGCTCATAAGGTTTGGTAGTGTAGTGTGGGGTGATGTAATAAACATTAGTGCGTCGTCAGCAAAGAGACACAATTTATGAGAAACTGACGCTACTTCCAAGCCTCGAATATCAGGGTTAGATCTAATCAGGGCTGCTAGAGGTTCAATTGTGAGTGCGAACAACAGGGGGGATAAGGGGCAGCCCTGTCTAGTCCCCCGTGCAATAGGGAAGGGATCCGACCGAAATCCGGAATAGTGCACATATGCTTGTGGGTGGTTGTAAAGGGCATTGATCCAACTTAAAAAATTTGGGCCAAAGCCCCAACGCTGAAGGATATAAAATAGATAAGGCCAGGAGACTGTGTCAAAAGCCTTCCGTATGTCTAGGGAAAGGAGATGCATAGGGATCTTACGGGATCGGGCCAGGTGTTGTAGGAGGATTACACGTCTGATGTTGTCACTCGCTTGTCGTTTGGGTATAAAACCAACCTGGTCTTTATGTATCAACCCTCCAATGATGGGATTGAGACGTAGGGCAAGGATTTTGGCTAGGATCTTGATGTCCACATTGAGAAGTGAAATTGGCCTATAGTTTGACCATAATGTACTGTCAGTGCTTGGTTTGGGGATCATTGAGATAAGGGCTGTCAATGTGTCTCTGCCAAAAGAGTGTTGCTTTAGTATGATATTAAAAGTGTTGGTAAGAAGGGGAGATAACTCTGCAGCAAATTTCTTATAATAGAGACTGGGGAGGCCATCGGGACCCGGGCGCTTATGAGGTTTGAGGGTTTTGATGGCTGCTAAAACTTCATCTGTCGTGATCGTACTTTCCATGAGCTCGCGACTGGTTTCAGACAGGGTTGGGATTGACAAATTATGAAACAGCTTCTCTGCTTGGCGCAATGGAAACGCTGTTTTAGAACATAAAGATTTGCTAGCTGTTTGCGGAACTCTGAGAGAACCTTAACAGGATTGCTGGTGATTATGTCTTTAGCCAGTCTGAGTCTGATGGGAATACGAGTACGGTCTGGTCTGCGTAGACGTAAAGCCAGGTAGGTGTCTGGTTTGTTTGCTTTGGTGTAGATTGTGTGGTTAGTCCTACGGATAGCCTTATCAGCCGTCTCAGCCAGAAGTAAGTCTAATTCTAGTTTAATTTTTTCTAGTGTTAATTTGTGTGTTTCGGTTGGGTTGGCTTGGAATAAAAGGAAACTATCGTGGTAATCTGATTCGAGTTGACGCAATTTGAGTTTCTTATCTCTATTGAGATGCAATGCCACTGAGATGCATGTGCCTCGTATCACAGGTTTATGTGCTTCCCAGAGCAAAATGGGAGAGATGTCAGGGGTGGCGTTGTGTGTAAGATAGTCTTTAAGAGCTACCTGGATATCCAGACAGTATGATTGATTGGTCAGTAGAGAGTCATTCATGCACCATGATCTGTTAGTAGTTTGTGGAATTAAGGATGACACTGTGGTGATAACAGCACAGTGATCTGTCCATGTGATTGGTTGGATGTGTGAGTGGAGGAGGAGGGGAGCAGATGCTATGGAGATAAATATATGGTCGATCCTGGAAAAAGATTTATGTGGGTGCGAGTAAAATGTATAGTTTTTCTTAGTGGGGTTGAATTCTCTCCATGTGTCTAGGAGGGAGGCACTTTGTATTAATTTACGAAATTGTGTAGAAGGGGTGTAATGTTCTGGGGCATAGGGCGATTTATCTATGTGTGGCTGCAACACTGAATTGGAGTCACCACACAGGAACAAGGTTACCCTGCAGTGTGTTTTCACAACCTGTAATAAATGCGAAAAAAAAGGGTTCGGATTTGTGTTGGGGGCGTAATAGGAGATGAAGGTTGTGGTTATGTCCTGTAATAGTCCTACAAGGATTAGATAGCGACCTTCAGGGTCTTTTATCTCAGACAGGGGGGTAAATGGCATAGTGTGGTGGAAAGCTATTAAAACTCCTCTATGCTTTGTGTTTGCTGAAGCAGTAAATACCTGTGGGTATTTAGAGCTAAAAAAGCTCGGGGTTTGGCGTGTGGAGAAATGGGTTTCCTGGAGGGCTACTACTTTAGCCTTTAATGATGCAAAGGTTTGAAACGCTTTCACTCGCTTATGTGGTGAGTTTAGTCCCTTAACGTTTAGGGTAAGGATTTCAAGTGGGGCCATTATAGGGTGTGTGGGGAGCCAATAGCAAAGAGTACAGGGCCCACGCGAGCCGACCGGCTAAGAGAAAGTGAGTGAGTAAAGGTATAGAATCAAAGAGGGGGGAAGAAGAAGGAAGGGGGAGGGAGAGCATAGGGTGTCGGGCGAAGTACTGAGTGATCCCCCTGATAAGGAGGCAATAAGTCAGTAGTGCCTGACTAGTGTGTGCACCGGCTCTGCGACTGAAAGTCCAGTCAGAGAGTGGGTGCACCGTAGAGAGGGTGAGCACTGACTGCTCCCCGCCGCAAACGGGGATAATAAAGACAATTTAAAGTAAAGTAAAGAAGAAAACAAAAAAAAAAAAAAAAAATTGTAATTTTTTCCCCCTTACCCCCTAGCAATGTATATAACAGTAAAGTATCAAAATAAAAATGGGGGGGGGGGGGGGGGATGTAAGAACGCAAGGTACATTTCACTTCAGTAACTGATAGCCACGTGTTTGAGTTTTCATTTAAGGTCATTCCCATGAGGAGTAAATATCTTGGGATTACAGGAGAGGATGAGAAGGGAAGGAATGGGAGGGGAGAGGGGGGAAGGACATAAGGAAAGAGGGGGAGGGGAGAGAAATAGACAGGAGGAAAGGGGGGAAGGGGAAGAAGGGGGAGAAAGAGGGGTAGGGGGGGAAAAGGGGGAAGGGGGGGGGGGAGGGGGGAAAGAAGGGGGAAGGGGGGAAAGGGAAGTAGGGAGGGGTAAAACTGAGAGACATGGGATGCATACCAAAAAGGTATACCTGACAATAGTAACATATTAACCAAAGTGCAAAAGTTATATAACTGTTTCATTACCATTACTTGATCACGGAAGTGGCGAAATAACGGAATTGAACTGGCTCACCATAAAAGGGGCCAGGTCAAGCGCCTGTTAGGTATGTTCATTGTGCAATTACGTTTTTAAGATCAGCATGGCAATAGTATCAAACAAAAACTTTAAAGCGGTAAAAGAAAATAGAACAAAACGACTGAACCTGAGCAGGCCTTAAGTGGCCTGTGAGCCCTGAAGAGAAGACATTTTCAGAGCGCAGAGTGTCCGTACTCGACGGAGGTCTTCCAGCAGGTCTCGGTCGCAAGGAGGGTCTCTTGAGATGTTGTGACGTCAATCACTGCAGGTGCAACCGAGTACCTGTGTGCTCAAAAAAAGAGGGAGAGATAGGAAAAAAAGTAAGTTTCTTTGTCTTCAGCGTGGGGCTCGGGATTTCGGGCTGAGATAAGGATATTCGGATGATCTGGCTGGGGTTCCTTTCCGAATGGATGGTGGTCCAGAGTTATTCCGTTTAGGGGTCGTGGTGTATGGTTGAGAAGCAGATCTGGCTGGCGTATGAGGAAGGGATGTATCTGAATGGTCGGTCTGGGGAGACAGGTGGAGCGATTCCAGCAGTCTTTGAAGCGATTCTGGGGTGGTGCAGGTGTGCTGCTGTCCTTGATAGGAGAATTGTAACGCGAATGGGAACCGCCATGTGTACTTAAGCTGGTGCTGTATAAGAACCTGCAGTTGAGGTTTCATAGCACGGCATTTAGCAATCGTGAGAGGTGCTAAATCAGAGAACAATTGGTACGTGTGGCTCTGAAATTGAAGGGAGTTGTTATTACGGGCGGCTGCTAAGAGCTGTTCTTTCGTGCGAAAAAAATGCAGCTTGATGATAATGTCCCTTGGTGGTCCATCTGTCTGGCGCCTGGTGAGTGCCCTGTGGATTCTATCGAACTCAAGGCGCTCAATAGGTATGGAGGGCGCCAGTTCTTGGAATAATGCTGTAGTAAAAGATTGTAAGTCATCAATTGTCTCCGGAATGCCTCTGAGGCGTAGGTTAGATCTGCAGGAGCGGTTTTCCGCGTCCTGGAGGCGGGATAAAAGCATGGAGTTCTCCTCTCGGAGGGCAATTTGCTCCTGTGCCTGCTCTTGAAGGGTTAATTCCATGTCATCAACCCTAGTTTCAAGGTCTGCTGTGCGTTGGCCTATCTCGCGGATCTCACGTGTCAGGCTATTGGTAATCTGGTCTGATGTTACTTTAAGGGCCTTGTGAAGCATGGTTTCCATAAGTTTCATAAAGGCAGTTTGTGACATACCTGTGTTTGGAACGGAAGGGGAACCGCCAAGGTTCTCCTGTATGTCAGTCTCTTCTTCACTGTCAGGCACATCAGAGCGAGCAGGAGAGGATGCTGAGAGTTCAGCCAGGGCCCGGGCCTTCGCCGCCATCTTGGAGGAAGCGCGGGCCAGTGCTTCTTTGATGGGTTTCTGCTTGGATTTTCCGTGGTGTCCCGTTAGCACCATACCGGAAGGGACACTGATGTGGGGAGAGGCGATCCCTGTGATAGCGGCTCTGAAACGCCGGTTCAGTAAGGCCTAAGAGTCCCGAGTGTGCGGCGGGGAGTGCGGAGCTTTACAGAGAAGCGTCTGCCATGCAAAGCCTCGCGCATGCGCCCCCTTTAATCACCATTTTTAATTGTTGCTATATAAAAAAAAAAAAAAAAAAATACCAACCATTTTGAAAAGAAAAACATCTTTCTGTTATGAAATTTTTCAAATAAATAATCTTTCTTCATAAGTTTAGGACAAAATGTATTCTGCAACATTTCTTTGGTGAAAATAACCCAAATCAGTGTATATTAAGAAAATTGACCAGTCCTGATGTGCTGATAGCCTCATCTCATTTCTTGAGGCCCTAAAATGCCAGGACAGTAAACATACCCCCCCAAATCACCCCTTTTTGGAAAGAAGACACCCTAAGGTATTTAGTAAGGGGCATGGTGAGTTTTTTAAAGATGTAATTTTTTGTCATAATTTTTGGAAAATTGTTTTTTTTACATAATGTAACCAGATCAGTACAGCATCATCATATGCCTGGTGTGGTCGTGATCAGGGATACTGACTGGTGATGGTATTAAAAAAAGATTAATACATTTTTTTCATTTTTTTTAAACATGTCTTTCCTTTTTTTAATAATTTGTTTGTTACATGCTGTGAACAGAGCAGTGCAGTGTTACCATAGTGACACTGTACTATTCTGGGGAGATGATCAGGATTCTTTTTTTTTTAAGGCTATGATTGCTTATAACAGTGATGATCACTGTTAAAAGCAATAATTTTTATGAATCACATCCATTCATAGTCATTATGTACTATTGGGATAGCTGTGATTGGCCACAGCTTTTACATGGTACAATGCGCTGGAATTGGCCCTGTCGGTACCATACGATCACTGTGACAGGGATCACAATACTACACAATGAATGGCTATGAATGAAAGTCATTCATTGTGTACAACTGTCATGTGATTGGTCACAGCAATCACATGATAGCAGGGCCAGCCCGGTACAATGATCTGTCATCTGCTGTGTCCAGTGGACACAGCGGGTAACAGATCGAGCCACAGCGCAACTGACAGAGCTTGCAGGAGGTGCACAACTGGGAGGACATAATATGACATCCTTCTGGAATCAGGGGGCTCCCTGTAATATTATAGAAAATACAAAAAAAGGGAAGGGAGAAGGTAACAACTATAGTTATAAGTTCCAGGGTGGGTAGTGCACCTGTATGTAAGACATACATTTAACCCATTCCTGGAACTGGAGCCAAAAAACCTACTTGTATGACTACGAGAAGAAAGACAAGCAGGTGTGTTCCTCTAGATCAAAGCATACATGAAAAAATATATGGACCAGAGGGTCAAGAGGCATGTAGTAATATGACAGGGAAATTATATACCCTGTAGTAATATGACAGGGAAAAAATATATGGACCAGAGGGTCAAGAGACAGGATCAATAAAGGAGGAACAGACTGGCTGTAAATATAAACTGGAACTATGTATTACAAAATTAGATAATAAAATAAAATTCCATCCACACTTGAAGCAATGAAACTAACCTCCACCACTACAAAAGTGACATAGTGCAAAGTGACAGATTCACCACCTGGTACCCTCAACAGACATGCCAATTATCTCGAAAGTACATAGTAAAAGACCACCCTATTTACCCACTACTGGGAATGTAGAGAAAAATAAGCTAAAACTGTTGTTGCAAAAAGGCAGTCTATACAATCGATGCTGTGAAAACTGAGGATGTATCTGGAGGAAAGCATATGTGGATCCTGCCTAAGCAGGTTACTAGGATAGAAAAACACTGAAGACTGAGAAGCAAAAAATCCTGTGAAGACCGAATCCTGAGGACAGTATAAATGAGGACAGTCCTGTATCCTGCTGTACGTGTATGAAGGTATACAATAGATGAAATAAACCAGTTAGGTTATAAACGATCTGCACAGACCTAGTATGGTGTAGCTGGACACATACCTTCCATTTTCTACCCCCTATATACTCCTGTATGAGGAAGGGGGGAGGAAGAGCAGCTGGTCTCAGAGGAACTAACAGGAGCGGTCAGGTTGGTGATGAGGGAACACATCGGAAGGTGTGTGGCAAAAATATCTTCCCCACTTATGCAGTGGCTGCCGCGTCTGAATCCGAAGTTCCCTGGCTATTCAGCGCTGAGAAGCCGGAGCCCCGCCAAACTTTCACTGAGTGATCCCAAAGAGCTTCCTCATGGACGCCAGGCACAACAGCCGTGCAGCGTAGGTGAGAGGACTCAGCTCTGACGGCTCGTAGCTGGGACAGGGTGCTCCGTGATCCAGCTCAACTAGACGTGCTTGTGAAGGGAATAGTCAATGACTGATGAGGTCCCAGCTGTTGAAGGCATGTAGGATCCAGAAAGGCTATAGCTATCTGATGTGTGTGTCCATCCGAGCGATGTCCTTACAGCAGCAAGGACTTAAGAGGATAGAAGGAAAAAATCATGAATTGATGAGGGGGTAAGGAAGTCAATCCAGGTGGTGGCTGTGAACAATAGGGGTGTCCAGCTGACGCGTTTCAATCGGTTACCTGATTTTCTTCAGAGCTAGAACCATAATGACACACAGGCAGCTAAATAGTAGAATGACCTGTCCATGATCACCTGCCCTTGTGAGAAAATATATATATATAGGCAAGACCAAAAGACAACTCAAAATCAGGGTCAGTGAACACATCCAGAGCATCCTTAGAAAGGGCGACGAGCGACCCTTAAGATTACACTTTCAGACTGAGCATAATGGAGACCCTAAGGGTCTCCGAGTGAAGGGTATCTACAGGTTAAATCTCCCCTTGAGGAGGGGAGATTTTGACCGTATTCTATATCAAAAAGAGAAAATGTGGATTTATCGTCTAAACAGCCTTCAGCCATTGGGCCTAAATAATGAATGTAATTTAGCATGCTTTTTAGAATCTTAGCTGGACCTCGGGGTACACATCTCCGGGTACACAGATTTAAAAGGGGAGAAATTAGTACCTCTACTGTGCCCCTTTGCACTCCATCAAACTGTATAACATCATGCTGGTCGTGTTCCCCTTCCCCTGTGAGGCAATTCTATTAACTTGGCTTCTTTGACCACCTGCAATTGGTATTGTCAGAGTCCTGGGTATTATTAGATATATACAAATGTATACTCTATACCCTTCCCATTCCCATCCATTCCTTTTCCCTCCCTCCTTTTTTCCCTCCCCTTCTCCCCCCTCCCCCCTTTTTTTTCTGTCCGTCCATTTTTCCCACCTATCATTCTCTTTTCTAGTCTATGTGTGTTTTTTCTATAGGTATTATTAGATGCACAATTTTATTGAGTCTTATAGGGTTAATTGTTGGAAGGGGGCAGCCCGTGGGGAACACATGGTAGCCAATTAGACACGTCATTCTACTATTTAGCTGCCTGTGTGTCATTATGGTTCTAGCTCTGAAGAAAATCAGGTAAGCGATTGAAACGCGTCAGCTGGACACCCCTATTGTTCACAGCCACCACCTGGAATGACTTCCTTACCCCCTCATCAATTCATGATTTTTTCCTTCTATCCTCTTAAGTCCTCGCTGCTGTAAGGACATCGCTTGGATGGACACACACATCAGATAGCTATAGCCTTTCTGGATCCTACATGCCTTCAACAGCTGGAACCTCATCAGTCATTGACTATTCCCTTCACAAGCACGTCTAGTTGAGCTGGATCACGGAGCGCCCCGTCCCAGCTGCAAGCCGTCAGAGCTGAGTCCTTTCACCTACGTTGCACAGCTGTTGTGCCTGGCGTCCACGAGGAAGCTCTTTGGGATCACTCAGTGAAAGTTCGGCGGGGCTCCGGCTTCTCAGCGCTGAATAGCCAGGGAACTTCGGATTCAGACGCGGCAGCCACTGCATAAGTGGGGAAGATATTTTTGCCACGCATCTTCCGATGTGTTCCCTCATCACCAACCTGACCGCTCCTGTTAGTTCCTCTGAGACCAGCTGCTCTTCCTCTCCCCCTTCCACATACAGGAGTATATAGGGGGTAGAGAATGGAAGGTATGTGTCCAGCTACACCATACTAGGTCTGTGCAGATCGTTTATAACCTAACTGGTTTATTTCATCTATTGTATACCTTCATACACGTACAGCAGGATACAGGACTGTCCTCATTTATACCGTCCTCAGGATTCGGTCTTCACCGGATTTTTTGCTTCTCAGTCTTCAGTGTTTTTCTATCCCAGTAACCTTCTTAGGCAGGATCCACATATGCTTTCCTCCAGATACATCCTCAGTTTTCACAGCATCGATTGTATAGACTGCCTTTTTGCAACAACAGTTTTAGCTTATTTTTCTCTACATTCCCAGTAGTGGGTAAATAGGGTGGTCTTTTGCTATGTACTTTCGAGATAATTGGCATGTCTGTTGAGGGTACCAGGTGGTGAATCTGTCACTTTGCACTATGTCACTTTTGTAGTGGTGGAGGTTAGTTCCATTGCCTCAAGTGTGGGTGGAATTTTATTTTATTATCTAATTTTGTAATAAATAGTTCCAGTTTATATTTACAGCCAGTCTGTTCCTCCTTTATTGATCCTGTCTCTTGACTCTCTGGTCCATATATTTTTTCCCTGTCATATTACTAAAGGCTGGGTGGGAAGTGGTTAAAGGATAAGTTCTTCTTTTGGGAGAAAATAATAAATGCACATAATTTTCCAGAAAAAAAAAAAAGTGAATTTATTATTTTTTCCTGCAGGAGCCTGCAGAGCATTACACCTGTGATCAGTAGATCATGGGTGCAATGTCAGGCTCCTGCAGACAAGCCCTACAGCTTTTAGCCCGTACCTCTGTACAGCCTGCCTGTTTAAAAGCTGCAGGGCTTGTGAATGAACTACAAATGAGCTCATCAGAGTCCTAGCAGTCCACTGAGAACTACAAGCCATCTTCCACAGTGGAAGAGGGGACTTGTAGTTCCATCATTCACAGACACCTTTGTATAAATGATGTGGCTACCTGTCAGCTTTTTTTTTTTTTTTTTGAGAGTTTAACTTCTCTTTAAAATAGTGGAATGGGAGGCACCTGAGGCAACTGAAGAGGAGAAAGGCAGACAGAGGACGCTTATCCCCACTGTATGATAGGATACTTTTTGGATGAAAGAAACCCACCTATTAACAGAATGTGAACTTGAAAGCCCCTTAGCCATACTTCCCAACTGTTCCATCTTCTGCTGCCGTTTTTGGAAAGTGACAGTGAGTGCGGGGAGAGGAACAACTACCCACTGTCACACAGGGGTTATCAGGGGGTGCAGGGATTACTGCTGGAGCGTGTTACACCCTAAATATGATTTTTTGACTTACCTGTAAAATCTGTTTCTTGGAGTACAGAAAAGGACACAGGACTTTCCCCTCTGTTTCTGTTAATCCTGTATTGCTTTCTTATGGTGTGACGTGCCCACCAAACACACAGGGAGACTTTCTCTTTCCGCCCATCTTGCCTATTTATGGGACTACCTTGGCTCAAGATGAAGAATTACACCTTTGGCAACGACTCTATGATCCCCTCCTTGGGCAAACATGTAGAGGCACAGATTTGTGCAGATACCAACTCATTGGAACCCTGGCTGGACGCCTGCCCCTTCCTGAGCTATGTGAAAATATTTGTATACAGCGCCTGTGGATAATAATGGAAAGGGAACAAAATACACATGCATGTTATATATCATCCCAATATCACAAATATATATAGCAAAACATGATCAAGTGTAAACTTAAACTCAAATTTGCACTTTATTACATATTTTGCACAGCATTTGCACTTTACCGTACTATTAAGGCTTAGTGACTGTTGTTCACATTATCACTGTGTATCAATTTAAGCACAATTTTGAATTTATGTTTACACTTGATCATGTTTTGCTGTAAATATTTGTGATATATTAGGATTATATATAATTTTTTTTATATATTAGTCACGAAAGGGATAACAGACTACCGCCATAACTTTTTCTTTGTTTCACCTTCCTGAGCTACCCCTGCTATGCTCCCCCTAGGTATGGGCACAAGGCTATACTGTTCCTCCCCTTCGATAATACCACAAGATTTTAATCTTTTGGCTGTTACCATTTGTATACTAAATAATATAAGCGTTTTGGGTCCACCTGCTTCTCACCCCTGGTGAAAGGATAAGATCCTGAAATGTGTCGGGTCCTTGTAGGGGACTTCTACATGACAGGCTGCTGTTGGACCATGTTTTGTCACTTTATACACATATATACACACATATACACACATATATATACAGGCATACCCCACTTTTAAGTACACAATGTGGTCTATTTACTAAAACTGAAAAGTGCAAAATCAGGCTCACTTCTGCATAGAAACTAATGAGCTTCCAACCCCAGCTTGTTCAGTTAAGCTTTGGTAATAAAACTTGGAAGCGCATTGGTTTCTATACAGAAGTGAGCCTGATTTTGCACTTTCCATCTTTAGTAAATAAACCCCATTGTGTACTTAAAAGTGGGGTATGCCTGTATATATATATTTTGATGTTTTGATAATTGTAGGCCTTACAAGTCCCTTAGTGGGGTATTTGTTGTCCACTTTCTTGCATAACATGGGATGTTGGCCTAACCCTTCACTGCCCTGACCAATATTCACTTTTTGCTCAAAAAATAAGAACTGCTTTGAGTGGAGGGGTAATAGGGGGCCCTGACATTTCTGTTAGCCAGTGTCCAATCACCTGAAGGTAGCAGTATTTAACTCATGACTACTCCTGTGTCCTGAACGGTACCACTATTGGTAATTGATTTATTGGGGAATTTTCAGAACAGTCCATTTGTTTCAGAAACGTGGTGCATTTTTCCTTTTGGTACATTTAGGTGTGGGTATGAAGAGTAAAGGTTTTAAGCCCTTTATTCTATCCCCTTTCCTCTAGTGGGGGAGCAAATTACCTGTCCGTTCTCTGTCTTCAGAAAAGTCTTACAAGATTACATTTTGATTTTATATGGCTGACAATTAATTTGAATATTGTATTTCTATACTGGAACACCAATGTTCGAGTTTCCACAATGAAGAAAATGAACTGTTTATTTATAGACCTTTATTATTACTGATATGTTATTACTGTATTGTATACATAATATATAAAGACTAGTGTGCATGCTTTTGATTCTCTATACACTAAAATACAAAAAAACTATGGTTGATTTATGGGAAAGCCCTATTGGCTTGTAGTAGGATTACTGCTCTGCCATGCCATATTTTTTCATGAGAAACCTGCTGAGTATGTACATAACTTGTTAAATGAATTTAATGAAGCATTTCTGGCTGTTCTCATAAGTCTCAATGCAAGATTTACAGAGTTGTGAGCATTTCAATAAAGCCATTTCAAATGGAGTGTTTTACAGTGAAACACAAAACAGTTAATTAACACGCAGACATAACAATTACACAGTCAAATAACCCCAGTAATCAAATACATTGTTCTGTGCAGCACTGTTAGTCACATGACCTATGTTGAGCAAAGTCTGTTCATTAAAAAGCAATCAATCATCCCCTCTTAAAGAGGGGGTATGCCATTTCTTCACAAAGGGCGCGTTGTTCGCTATTTATTTTTATGTGATAGGGAGATTGTCACATTTGTCAGTGATTCTTGGAGATGCTGAAAACGTAGTTTCTTTAGTACTGTGATCGGAATACTAGAATGTAAAACTTAAAGTGGTATTAAACCTTCTTTTTATTTTCTTAAAATAATAAACATGTCATACTTACCTGCTTTTGCACAGAGCAGCCCCAATCCTCTTTTTCTATGGTCCCCCCTGGAGCTCCAGGCCCCTCCTCTTCGGCGGGTGCCCCCATGAGAAGCCTTTTTTCCATGGGGGCACACGTGTGTGCTCGCTCCCGAGTCCCGCTGCTGCGTCCATTGACTCACATCGGGACTCAGCCCCGCCCCCGCTCCAATGTCACAGCATTTGATTGACAGCCCAATGGGGAGCGAGACAGAGGTGGGAGACGCTGCTTTGTGCACATCGCTGGATTGGGTTAGGCTCAGGTAAGAAAAAGGGGGGGGGGGGAAGCTGCAGCACAGAAGGTTTTTCATCTTAATGCGTAGAATGCATGATCTATTCAAAATCTTGTTAGAAGCTTCAGCACTGTGCATGATTTGAGGACCTTAGCACTCCTAGGATCTAGCGGAAAGGTTTGTATTGTCGGTATCATGAGTGGAAATCGGGGGTAAAGTCGGCATATTTACAATTTTTTTTTCTCCACAGTTATTTTTCACTCTTTAATGCAGCCTTTTGGTATGGAGCAGGGGCACTAAGTAAAAGCCATCCCAATACTTATAAGCGAATTATCTGCTGGATTGCTTTTACGGGCAGCGGGAAGAACGTCCTCAATCATCTCTATGGTATAGGAAACCAGAAGCAACAGTATTTTGTCACTTCCGGTTTCATGTGTAAAAAATGCAATTTTTTAATTGGGAAAGCATCTGATCACACGGATCTTGGTGTGGTAACGTATGGAAGCTTTTACCTGATTTGTATTAGCCAACTCCACCCGGTGCCTCTTTTACCAGTTACAGTCACCAATTTGCTGCTTGTCCATATCACCACAGATAGACTATATGCTCACAGCCTATGTCCCATATGCCCCCCACAGTGGAAATCCAGCTCTAAGAACAGATGATGATCATGACATGCTAGCTACACTTCTCCATTTAATGAAGAGAGCCAAATGAATATTGATATGATAGCACAGCATTAACCATTTTATGACTGGACCTCTGGTCAACTTACTATATGTGCACGGATATTATCATTAAATACTAACCAGGGACCAACATTGCCTTTCATCACTGTCACCTACGGACACTTATCAATATCCATAGGCTCAGCCAGCCCCCCCCCCTCCCCATCTCCCATCCTCACTCTCTCCAATATTGGACTAGCCCACCGCCAGTCACCATAAATTGAAACCATTGGGGTCTACTGTACCCCCCTTACCAACGACAATACACTCAACCCTATTGGTGACTGACCGTTGGCTATACCAATACGTTCGGACAGTGTTCTGTGTCATCCTGTAATGTTATATGTTTGTCTGTTTGTCGAATGACTGTGATGAATATCTATAGTCACATCGTAGCACCTTAACCTTTTCTACTGCACTTTTTTTTTAATCAATTTGATACTATGTATTAGACTTGTTAAAAATAAACTTTATATGTTTTTGCAATATAAAATTTGATCAATTTTTATTGATAGAGGTAACCCTTACCTGGTACTCTATACCAGGTACCCCCTTTCTCTTTTGTATGCAATACGATTACAGCAACAACACCAAATTTGGTGCATGATCAAACAGGTCAGGTTTTGTACCTGATTGTACAATGGTGGACAGCTCACTCATTCCTTTTCCCTCTTCCCTAATTTTTGAACTGCATTTGTATTCAACCCCCCCAAGTCAATACTTTGTAGAACCACCTTTCACTGCAATTACAGCTGCAAATCTTTTTAGGTATGTCTCTAGCAGCTTTGCACATCTAGAGAGTGACATTTTTGCCTATTCTTTTTATAAAATAGCTCAAGCTCTGTCAGATTGGATGGAGAGCGTCTCTAAACAGCAATTTTTAAGTCTTGCCACAGATTCTCAATTGGATTTAGGTCTGACTTTGACCGGGCCATTCTAACCCATGAATATGTTTTATCTAAACCATTCAATTGTAGCTCTGGTTGTATATTTAGGGTCGTTGTCCTGCTGAAAGGTGAATCTCCGCCCCAGTCTCAAGTCTCTTGCAGACTCTAACAGGTTTTCTTCTAAGATTGCCCTGTATTTGGCTCCATCCATCTTCCAATCAGCTCTGACCACCGTCCCTGTCCCTGCTGAAGAAAAGCATCCTCACAACATGATGCTGCCACCACCATATTTCACGGTGGGGATGGCATGTTCAGGGTGATGTGCAGTGTTAGTTTTCTGAGTCCCCTACATGGCTTCTTGCAAACTGCAAATGGGACTTCTTATGGCTTTCTTTCAATAATGGCTTTCTTCTTTCCACTCTTCCATAAAGGCCAGATTTGTGGAGTGCACAACTAATGGTTGTCCTGTGGACAGATTCTCCCACCTGAGTTGTGGATCTCTGCAACTCCTCCAGAGTTCCCATGGGCCTCTTGGCTGCTTCTCTGATGAATGCTGTCCTTGCCCGGTCTGTCAGTATAGGTGGACAGCCATGTCTTGCTAGGTTTGCAGTTGTACCATACTCTTTCCATTTTCAGAAGATGGATTGAACTGTGCTCCGTGAGATGTTCAAAGCTTGGGATATTTTTTTTTATAACCTAACCCTGCTTTAAACTTCTCCACAACTTTATCCCTGACCTGTCTGGTTTGTTCCTTGACCTTCATGATGCTGTTTGAACTAAGGTTCTCTAACAAACCTCTGAGGGTTTCACAGAACAGCTGTATTTATACTGAGATTAAATTACACACAGGTGACCGCCCAATTTCTTTGTTAAACTCGGACGTTAAGCTACTGGTGCAAGTTCTGGCCGCTAGACTCTCTGGGGTGATAGGCAGACTAATTCATAAAGACCAATCTGGGTTTATTCCCACCCGTTCCACGGCTGATAACATACGGCAGTTGTTCATGAATCTACAGATACCAGTGGATGATCCTGGAGGGAGGGCCATTCTATCGCTGGATGCCGCAAAGGCTTTTGACAGCGTGGAGTGGCCCTACCTTCTGGAGATCCTGGCAAGGTTTGGTCTGGGGAGTCATTTCATAGAATGGGTGAAGGACCTATACTCAAAGCCTAGAGCCAGACTCCGCATTAATAACAATCTTTCCCCATCTTTCACTTTGCACAGGGGCAACCGTCAGGGATGCCCATTATCCCCATTGCTGTTCGCTCTGGCAGTAGAGCCTCTAGCCATTTTGATCCGTAACACACCTGAGGTTGTGGGGTTCTGTAGAGGTCCGCTGGAAGACAAGATATCCCCCTTTATGCAGATGATGCACTCATTTACCTGGGAGACACAGCGGTCTTTGCGAACAGTAATGGGAATTATCACAGATTTTGGCAGGTTCTCGGGCTTTACTATAAACTGGTTCAAGTCAATATTAATGCCCATAGACCCCCTGACAGCACCATTACCCATGGAAGCAAGCCAAATTGCCATAGCAAACAGTTTTAAATACCTGGGGGTGATAGTTACCCCAGATCCGGCCGACTACTTTCGGCTGAACCTGGGTCCACTCTTAGACAGAAAGTCAAAAGCACTAGCTGGTGTAAGCTTCCTCTGTCAGTGGTAGGCAGAGTGAACCTAATTAAAATGGTATGGGCACCTCAACTCCTGTATATTTTTCACAACTCCCCTATGTGGATCTCAAATAAATGGTTCAAACGCATTGACTCTTTAATGCGAGACCTAATATGGAAAAAAAAAGAAGGCTAGAATTAGTTTGACCACCTTACAATACGGGAAGGACCAGGGAGGACTGGCAGTACCACACTCCAAAATGTACTCTTTAGCTGCACAAATGCAACAACTAGCAGGGTGGGGGCAGGATGCAGGTGAGGACCCTGTAGCTAAATTGGTGACTATATCTTACCCCGCATTAAAGGCCGCTCCCCATATGGAGGTGGATTTACCCAGTGTCCCATCCCTGGCCCTGACTGGTGACCTCATTAGGAAAATATGGAAGGAATTCCTAAAAGCCTTGACTATTAGGGGCCCACCGCCCTTTACACCCTTGTGGGTCAATCCCAGGTATCCAGAACTCTTAGAATTGCAAGGATTCTCTCCCTGGAGACAGAAGGGGATACGGTTCTTTCCTCAACTCTATGAGGGGACCATCCTGAAAACATACGAACAGCTATGTACAGAATTTCAGCTCAGCTCAAGGGGCTTTTATAAATATCTCCAACTTAGACATGCCCTAAGGGCACAGGGACATGGCTTTGGAATTAATACCTGCAACCTCTGTCTCAGCCTCTCACAAACTCTCGCAACTGTTTATTCTACATAGAGCCTATAGAACACCCATACAACTTCATGGATGGGGCAGGAGGGACTCTTCTCTCTGTCCAAAATGTAAAGTGCACCGGGGGGACTTTATACATCTACCTTTGGAGATGCCCCAAACTCCACCGATATTGGGTGGAAATATCCCAATGCATCTCTAGACTAGTTCAGGTAACGGTACCCCTGAACCCCCTGGTGTACATACTAGGGGCAATTGACGAGGAGATGTACCCGAGGGGAATGTATCACATAATAACCAGGCTGTTATACCTGGCTAGAAAACTTATAGCTAGATATTGGACGGCATCTACAGTCCCTACAGGGAAACAATGGATTACTTATGTTAACTCACTTCTCACAGGGAGCAACTAGCTTATAGCCGCAGAAAAGCTGTGAAAAAATTTGAGCTCATTTGGCAACCATGGCTGATGATCCCAATCTACAATTGGGGATGGACAGACTTCTGCATTAGAGACCCACCATTGATTTCAGGCGGTGGGGAGGGATGAGAGAGAGAGGAGGAGGGAGGTGGGGGAAACCAGTTAGGTCATGTATACAGGTAAAGCACTAGAATCCATATGAGCCGTTAGTTAAAAAAAAATGATTAATACTGTTCTAATAAATTTGACTGAAAGTGCTAGTTGGTGTTTTAGTTAAAATCACAATATCTGTATTGCCTTCTGATATTGCTCATGTACTATGGATACTCGATGCAATTTGTATAACATGTTTATTCTTACACTTACTGAATGCAACTATTGTATACATTGAAAGAGCAATTTCTCAATAAAAAAGTTTTGAGTAAAAAAAAATTACACACAGGTGGACTCTATTTACTAATTAGGTGACTTCTGAAGGCAATTGGTTCCACTGGATTTTAGTTAGGGGTATCAGAGTTAAGGGGGCTGAATACAAATGCACGCCACACTTTTCAGATATTTATTTGTAAAAAATTTTGAAAAGCATTTATCATTTTCCATCTACTTTACAATTATTTGCACTTTGTGTTGGTCTATCACATAAAATCCCAATAAAATTTTAAGTTTTTTGATTGTAACATGACAAAATGTGGAAAATTTCATGGGGTATGAATACTTTTTGAAGGCACTGTACCAAACCTATACTAGAGACTACTGAGCAGTGTAAACGAGACGAGAATGAATGTTTGGGCCTCAGAATGTACACTCATCAGGAACGGCCTTGACACGTTGATGGGGCTGATATTCCATGGCTACATTTTGTATTTCTGAGGGGAGGATGCTTCTGTCTTTCAGGCTGCCCCACTCTGCACCACTTCCTACTGATCTCCAAACTCTGCATCACTTCCTACTGAACTCCAAGCTCTACATCACTTCCTCCTGAACTCTGCGTCACTTCCTACTGATCATTGATCTCTGAACTCTGGCTCACTTCCTACTGATCACTGATCTCTGAACTTTGCGTCACTTCCTACTGATCTCTGAACTCTGCTTCACTTCCTACTGATCACTGATCCCTGAACTCTGCATCACTTTCTACTAATCACTGATCTCTGAACTCTGCGTTACTTCCTACTGATCTCTGAACTACGTTTCACTTACTACTGATCACTGATCCCTGAACTCTGTGTCACTTTCTACTAATCTCTGAACTCTGCGTTACTTCCTACTTATCTCTGCATCACTTCCTACTAATAGCTGATCCCTGAACGCTGCATCACTTCCTACTGATCACTGATCTCTGAACTCTGCATCACTTCCTACTGATCACTGATCTCTGAAATCTGAGTCACTTCCTACTGATCTCTGAACTATGCTTCACTTACTCATGAAATAATTGTAAAGGGCGCAATAGACAAATATGTAAAATGGATATTAGTGCACGATGTAATACAATTAATAAAGTGCATAAAGAATTACTAAATCTGAAATGTCCATGACAGACACTGTGATCAAATCTTCTTATATATGCTCCAACACTGTGCTTCTAAAGTGCAATGGCCTCCAGAAATCTTATATAAAAAGTGCTTCACCTGAAGTGATAATAAAATGCGCTCACCAGATAACCTCGGCCACCAGGTGACCATAAAGCATGTATTTATAGAAAACTCCTCATTACATTAATTTAGCAGGAAACTCATCACAATTAATCATACATGTGCAGGAGAAACCGGATCCCAATCCAATATGCAACAGTATATAAACGTGAATTTCTTTGAACTTATGTATCCTCTACTGCATTTATCCAGCTTCCATCAAATGGTTCTGTGGAATTGGCTCCACCACAAAGAGCCACAGAAGGCAGGAACAGTGTAATATTGCTTTTTAATTGCTTAGGATATAGCACTTACATAGTCCGATACAGGTTCAGCAAACATAAAACAGCTCAAGGGAAAGCAGAAGCCGATCCAACACCGCTGTGTGACTCGCGACATGAGTTGTGCGTCTCAGCTACCCAAGCGGAAGTGGAGGGCTCCTGTTTAATGTGCGTATCAAGCCTCGCTTCACTTCCTAGTTGATCACTGATCTCTGAACTCTGCATCACTTCCTACTGATCACTTATCTCTGAACTCTGCGTCACTTCCTACTGATCTCTGAACTATGCTTCACTTACTACTGATCACTGATCCCTGAACTCTGTGTCACTTCCTACTAATCACTGATCTATGAACTCTGCGTCACTTCCTACTGATCTCTGAACTCTGTTTCACTTACTACTGATCCCTGAACTCTGCGTCACTTTCTACTAATCTCTGAACCCTGCGTCACTTCCTACTAATCACTGAGGGCTGCGTCACTTCCTACTGATCACTGATCTCTGAACTCTGCATCACTTCCTACTGATCTCTGAACTATGCTTCACTTACTACTGATCACTGATCCCTGAACTCTGTGTCACTTCCTACTAATCACTGATCTATGAACTCTTCGTCACTTCCTACTGATCTCTGAACTCTGTTTCACTTACTACTGATCCCTGAACTCTGCGTCACTTTCTACTAATCTCTGAACCCTGCGTCACTTCCTACTAATCACTGAGGGCTGCGTCACTTCCTACTGATCACTGATCTCTGAACTCTGCATCACTTCCTACTGATCTCTGAACTATGCTTCACTTACTACTGATCACTGATCCCTGAACTCTGCGTCACTTCCTACTGATCTCTGCATCACTTCCTACTAATCACTGATCAGTGAATGCTGCGTCATTTCCTACTGATCACTGATCTCTGAACTATGCTTCACTTCCTACTGATCACTAATCTCTGAACAATGCATCACGTACTACTGATCCCTGACCTCTGCGTCAATTATTACTGATCTCTGCTTCCCTTTTAACCATGGCCAAAAATCAGTACAATAAAAATCACACATATTTTCTCTTTTTCAATCTTGAGAGGACCCAATTATGATCCTGCACACTCACCCACTGCTTGCATAAAACACCCCTGTGTCTCGGCCTCTTAAAGTCAAAACCGCTATATGATTTATCTCATTTAAACATCTTTCAGGAGGAGGGTTGAGTCACTATTTGAACATGGGTATAAGAATAGGAAGCTATTGGTGCAGTTGGTTGCAAAGCAATCGGTATATGCTGGCACTCCCAGCATAAAAATTGTGAATGGGTTGGTGACTACCCAAAGTCATTCTTCAACAAAAGTTAACAAAAACTTTTTAGCTCCTTCATCTGGGTCCCCAAGAATACCAAAATTATATATGAGCAATACAAGAGCCTTTTCTTAAGGGTTGTCTGGCCTATCCCAATAAGAATAAATATTACTCACCTACTGATTTTATGCATATATTTTTGATTTTGGATCTGCTCGGTGATAGAGAGATAATTCATAGAGGGGGGTTACTCAGTTTATCAGTGATGTGTTCTGCTCACAATTTCTGTATGCGTTTTGGCAGTGGTGTAGCTAGCACATCTGGCACTCGAAGCTGGCATTTTTTTCACCACCTCAAGAAAAAAGGTATGTGGCAATACAGCGGCGCCGCTCTGCCAAAACTGTGGGTGTGGTCAGATTGCATCAACAGTGGGAGGGGCTTAAATGACCATATGCTTTATGCGCCACAAGCGAATGCATGAAGGTAAAAAACCTTGTGCCTTTACAACCACTTTAACAAAGCATGTGCTGTACCTAGAATGCAGTAGTCAGGAGTAACAAATGTAAAAACATTTATCAAAACTGGTGCAGTCAGAATCTGGAACAGTTGCGTATGGCAACCAATCAGGTGCTATCTTCAGCTTGTTCAGCTTTGAAAATGAAAGATATGAGCTGATTAGTTGCCATGCACAGGTGCTCCAGATTCTGTCTGCTCTAGTTTTGATAAATTCCTCAAGGGCTCATTCAGACAGGCGCTAAGGTCCTGTATGCTGAGCCACTTTTTGCTGTATCTGCATCCACCAGAGAGCTTCACCTATAGAAGTGGGTGCACAGATCCCCATGCAGACACTGTGCGTTCACATTTTGCCATTCAAATATGTCCATGCAGCTGCTGTGTCCCAAATGACTTTGACTGGACTGCCTGCACAGGGATACACAGAACACCAAGTATCCCCACGCGGTACACAACCATCACACTGGGCATGGACGCATATGCTCCATGTGAATGAGGCCTAATTGTCATGTGGGCCAGATAGCAGGAAAAAGGAGATGGTCAGGTATGGGATTTTTTTTTTTTAATCCCACTTACGTAAGTGGATGCTGCATCTGTGCCCCCGCCAGCTCTAAGGCTGAGAACCGAGTAAACACCACTGATCACTCAGTTCTTAGTGATCCCTGAGCAGAGAGCTGGCGACTGTCAGTCTCTGGCTCCCTGCTCTGCCCCTTTCTGCTCGCTGAAACACTGGGCTGTGGAGGGCGGGATCGGGCAGCTCAGGCTGAGCTGGGTGCTGGTCCAGGTATGTGAGCGGATCCCGACCATAAGGTTGCAATTTTTCCCCAGCCTAGACCGGCTCTTTGACGTCAGCTGACAGCCCACTGTCAGCTAAAAATGGGTCCAGGGGAGTCCAGGGCCTCCTCTGCACCTCCCAGTCCATGGCCTCCTGTGTACTCTGCTCCTAGTCCAGGGCCTCCTCTCCTAATCCAGGATCTTTGCTACACCAACCCTTTTCTAGTCCAGGGCCTCCTCTGCACCCCCCCTCCCACTCCAGTGCCTCCTCTACACCTCCCCAGTCCAGGGCCTCCTCCGCACCCCCCATGCCCCTTGTACCATGCCCCCCCAGCCCAGGGCCTCCTCTGCACCACCCCCCAGCCCAGGGCTTCCTCTGCACCACCCCCCAGCCCAGGGCCTCCTCCACACCCCCCCTCAGTCCAGGGCCTCCACTGCCAATGTCTCCTCCACACCCATCAGCACAAGGCCCCCACTGCCCCCCCAAGTACAGGGCCTCCTCTGAACCCCCTCCAGTCCAGAGCCTCCTCCGCACCCCCCCTTCAGCTCAGGGCCTCCATTGCACCCCCCAGTCCAGGGCCTCCTCTGCACTACCCAGCCCAGGATCTGCTTTGCCCCCCCAGTCCAGGGCCTTCTCTGCACCCCCCCAGGCCCCCCAATCCTTTGCCATACCAACCCCAACTTCCTAGTCCAGGGCCTTCTGCACACAAATCCCTCTCCTTGTCTTAATATATGCCTTCCAGTTCCACAAAGGCTCTCTCATGCTGAAGCATCTCTCTGGAATTCCTTTCTATAGTGCTGGCAGGCAGGAAGAGCAGAGTGATTCAGTGCTAGTGCCTGTGCAGTCTCCCTCCTATTTGGTTCTCTGGTGTTTGGCAAGCTATGCAGCGGGCAGCAGTGACGCCTTTAGAGCAGCGCTTCCCAGTGCGGGTGGGGGTGACGGAACCCCTGGCGGCACCCCTGTAAAATGCGTCACTCGGGGCGTGTGCCCCCCTGCCCCCCCTAGTTTCTATTAAATCCAGAAGGACTGGCTGCACACCACTGTAAGTCCTCGTAACATTTATTGTATAATCTTAAGAGCAAGTGACACAGGAAAGATACAAAGAAGCTGCTGTTGATGCTTTTCACACAAACTTGTGCTTAATCATAACACCTATGGTGTTATGATTAAGCACAAGTTTGTGTGAAACGCATTAACAGCAGCTTCTGCGTGTCCTTCCTGTGTCACTTGCTCTTCAAGATATTACAATAAGTGGTACGAGGACTTACAGTGGTGTGCAGCTGTTCCTTTTGCGTTTATTGCATTGCGGTTGCGAGCCGAGGCAAGCACCCATGTGTGGAGACCATTAAGCTGCTAAATCTCACCTGGAGCAGTGTCTCCTAGTATTGATGTCAGTAACTCTTCTTCTATTCACAGTGCAGAATACTATTGTACTACATTGGAAAAAGAAAGTGGCACCCTCACTTGCATTCTGGAAGAACCTGGTTAACAAGGCATTGCCCCATACAAAGCCACCTATAAGAACTGTGCTTGTCCTATGAAGTTTGAAAAGGGTAGAACTGTTGGCTGTGTATACAACATTTCAAACCCTCATTACATACTGACTGTGCTTATCTCCTCTGCTGGGCTGGTGGTGGACTTGGCATGTCTTCCATTCCCTTTATGTTTGGAGATTACTTCAGATCTATTAGTCACAGTGTTTTTAATGCAGGAGTTGTAGCTGAGTTTGTAGCTTGTTACCCTGGATTGCTGTATTCTACTGTAATCTTACTGAAAAACTGAATAAAAAGAAAGTGAAAAAAAGTATACTGGTGTGTTGGTCCTGCTGTGCACCCATCTGTGGTTCAGCCTTCACCTGTCTCCTGTCTCATTCTCTAAAGACTCACTGTTATGAGTGGCTAGCAGATTATACTATACACTCTGTAATGTTTTCCTCTTTCTTGTTCATGAGGCTGTGTGCATGGAAGCAGTATCTGAGGAAAATATATCCCCTTTTTTCTTTTATTTGGCTTTACTATTTTCATTATGTAGGTTTGCAGGCTGGGCACTTGTTTGGGGGAAAGTGAAAACCCTCCCTTTTATTTACATTTTTTTTATTAACCCTGGTACATTTATCTTACACTGTCCCTGATTATTAGCAGAGGATTTTTATAGCTCCATTTTACCTAAAAGTACACTACCTTGTTAGTAAAATGTCTAGGACTAAAAAGAAGGGAAATTACCTGTAACTGTGGACAAACAATCTAACTAGTTCCTTTTATGCACTTTTGTGCAAGGTCAAGTTCGGAGCAGGGAAAGATTGTGATACTTGCCCTTTTTTCAGATCCCTGTCAGAACTACCTATCCTGTTGACCACCCCCCCCCCCTTCTTCCTTGGGTGCATATTCTTCTCCTTGTCTCACAGTAAATGTTTTCTGTTATGCAAGGCTTTATCCATCTGAGTGATTTCAGCAGGTTGTTGTGCAGGCCTATGAGTTGCATGATAAAGTGCCTCTTTTATCTATTAAAGCCCAGTCCCCTAGAGAGAGAGGGAAAGGGAGAGAGACCAGGTTAGGCATTCAACTGCCAATTCTAGTAGTTAGAGGTCAGTTTGCATGACAAATTAGACGTTATGTTCCAGGCTGGTTAGATGGTCTCCTAATTGCCGCTGATCAAGTTTTCAGGTCTCTGACACCAAGATGAATGCCACATCGCAATCATCCTCAGGGGCCCCTGCAAATGAACTTTGCTGCAACATTCAACTTTAGGTGTCCTTATTATTAACTATTGTAGGGGATCAGACTCAATGCAGGGACAAACTCACAGTCTCCTTGGGAAAACACCATGTTTAATGCACAGGAGATTTCCAAACAGAAGAAAAAGGACATCTTGCCATCAATCAAACAAAAATAAACTTCTGCTCTACCGAGCCTTACTGTGTCCATAGTCTGACCAGTCCTTGGTTATGTAGCAAATGTCCTTCCAAACGCAAACACTTTGTATCCAAATTTAGGGAAAACAAGCAGCCATGCTCCTAGTTGCCTCCTCACATGGAGACACACACTCTCCCTGAGAGCTAGGACCAGCTGCTTTAATCAAGACCTGAAAGGAAAACATTAAGCAAGGGTCCACGGACTTGGGAGTCTGTCCCACCCAGAGCTCTATCCGACTCCCAATAAAACCAGCCCCGAAACAGACATTACCACAAAGGGTAACACAGGGTAAAGAACTATCCTTCTTCACCCTGAAGTTTTTACTGGTATTACCTTAGATTGTAAATCTAAGAATCCATGGAGGAACATATATCCCATCAGTTACTTTTCCTGTCATTTTACCTTGTTTCACAGGCACCCTGCTACATATCTCCCCCCTCTGCTCAAACTCGGGGGGTTGAGCACCTTGGTCAAACAGACTGTAAACTCTGGAGAGGGCATCAGCATTAGCTTGTTGGCTACCTGGTTTATGTTCTACTAAAAATTTAAAATTCTGTAGAGCCAAGAACCATCTGGTAACTCTTGCATTTTTCTCCTTATTTTGGGCCATCAATTTGAGTGGGGCATGGTCAGTTAGGAGCCTAAACTGTCACGCTAATAGATAATATTTTAAACTTTCAAGAGCCCATTTGATTCCTAAACATTCCCGTTCTACAATGGCGTACCTTTTTTCAACAGGGATCAATTTTCTGCTTAAGAACGCTATGGGGTGTTCCTCCCCATTCACCACTTGGGACAACACTGCACTTAATCCCACTTCTGAAGCATCCATCTGCGCTATAAATTCTTGTGTGAAATCTGGGGTGATTAAGACAGGGCTATTACACAGAGCTGTCTTTAGGTTCTGGAAAGCTTTCTCAGCTTCTGGGGACCAAGTTACTCCTGTGGACTCCCCTTTGGTAAGATCTGTAAGGGAAGCGGCCAATGTAGCAAAATTGGGGACAAACCTTCTGTAATAGCCTACTAAACCCAAAAAAGCCCTGACCTGTTTTTTATTCAGGGGTCTTGGCCAACTTTGGATTGCATGGATCTTTGTGACTTGGGGTTGTACTATCCCCCTGCCAATAATGTACCCCAGATACCGGGCCTCCTCTAATCCCACAGCACACTTCTTAGGATTGGCTGTCAGACCCTCACCCTGGAGGGCGTTAATAACAGCCTGCACTTTAGGTAAGTGGCTTTCCCAGTCTGCAATAAAAATTACCACGTCATCTAAATACGCAGATGCATAGGCTTGGCGGGGTTTAAGGATGCGATCCATCATCCTCTGAAAAGTGGCGGGGGCCCCATGTAGGCTGAATGGCATCCTCTTGTACTGCCAGTGGCCCTCAGGAGTGGCAAAGGCTGTCTTCTCTTTTGCACGTTCTGTAAGTGGTTTTTGCCAATACCCCTTCGTAAGGTCCAGGGTGGTGATATATCGAGCATGTCCTAGATGCTCAATTAATTAATCTACCCTGGGCATTGGATAAGCGTCAAATTTTGACACCTCATTTAACTTTCGGAAATCATTACAAAATTGGATGCTTCCATCCAGCTTTGGAATAAGGACGATTGGACTACACCACTCACTGTGGGACTTTTCTATTACCTCAAGATCCAACATCCTCCTTATTTCCTCTGAAACCACTTGGCGTCGAGCTTCCTGGATGCGATAAGGTTTTAAGTTTAACTTTCACCCCTGGCTCGGTCACAATATCATGCTTTATTACTGAGGTTACCCCTGGAAGATCAGAGAAGAACTCCCTATTTCTTAGCAGTAATTCCTTGGTTTCTTGTTTTTGGCTTATGGACAAGGCCTCATCGATCTCTACCCCAGGCATGGTAGAAGGACCTGTGGTAGTCATCGCCAAGGGTGCTTGGACCATAAGGGATTCTCTGTCTTTCCAGGGCTTCAATAGATTGACATGGTAGATTTGGTAGGGTTTCCTTTTAACAGGCTGATGTACTCTATAGTTAACTTCCCCCTCCTGTTCTACGACCTTGTATGGCCCTTGCCATTTTGCCAGAAATGTGCTCTCCACCGTAGGTACCAGCACAAGAACTCTGTCACCGGGGTTAAAAGTTCGGATCCTTTTGCTATATCTAATAGGCCCCTCAGGTGTCTGCCATACAGCAACTCGAAAGGGGAAAAGCTGGTGGAGGCTTGGGGTACCTTTCGTATAGCAAACATGAGATAGGGCAAGAGGCAATCCCAGTCCCTACCATCTGCCGCTACCACTCGCTTTAACATTCCTTTAAGCCTTTTGTTGAACCTTTCCACTAGACCATCCGTTTGTGGGTGGTACACAGAAGTTACATAGTCAGGTTGAAAAAAGACACAAGTCCATCCAGTTCAACCTTAAAAACAAGAAGTGCGTAAGTGATTAATTTTAAACACTTTACATAACTCTTTAGTAACCTTCGACATGAAGGGTGTGCCCTGGTCAGTTAGCAGCTTCCAAGGAATACCCACACGTGAAAATAGTCCACCTTAAATTGCCAAGCATGGACGTGCTGAGCTCTCACAGCCATTGTTATGCCAAGGCGGGCCAGAATCTCAGTTTTCAGAGTCTCATATTGCCGGGCCTCAGCAGCATTTAAATCAAAATAGGCCTTCTGTGGGTCCCCGGTCAAAAAGGGGAAAGGGACCTCAGCCCATTGGTCCGGGGGTAGCCCTTCACGCTCTGCCACCCTCTCAAAAACCATGAGGAAAGCCTCGACATCATCCTCGGCCATCATTTTCTGTAATGCAGCCTGCACTCGCTTGCGTAAATCTGCAACATTGTCCACACGTAGGACTTTGTCAGTCAGGGACTGCACCTGAATCTGTATGAGCTTATTGAAATCCTTCTGCTCCTGCATGGCCACTTGGGTAGCAGTTATCAACAAGCGGTTAGTTTCTTGTTGGTCTATGCATGCTTGCACCAGCTGTTTGATTAGTTCCTCCATTCTCTTATCAGTTTACTTACCAGTGAATTCATAAAAAAGCAAACACAAATATTTTCTTAGCGTACTGTCCCTTTAAGAGCACTGGCTCTTATTTATTTTTTCGAAAATGCCGCTGCAAGAGGTACAGTCTCTGGGTCTTGTGCCCGCTTCAAGCCACCAATTGTAGGGAATCAGACTCAATGCAGGGACAAACTCACAGTCTCTGTAGGAAAACACCATGTTTAATGCACAGGAGATTTCCAAACAGAAGAAAAAGAGCATCTTGCCATCAATCAAACAAAAATAAACTTCTGCTCTACCAAGCCTTACTGTGCCAGTAGTCTGACCAGTCCTTGGTTATGTAGCAAATGTCCTTCCAAACGCATACACTTTGTATCCAAAGTTAGGGAAAACAAGCAGCCATGCTCCTAGTTGCCTCCTCACATGGAGACACACACTCTCCCTGAGAGCTAGGACCAGCTGCCTTAATCAAGACCTGAAACGAGAACATTAAGCTGCGGTCCATGGACTTGGGAGTCTGCCCACCCAGAGCTCTATCAGACTCCCAATAAAACCAGCCTCGGAACAGGCATTACCAACACAGGGTAAAGAACTATCCTTCTTTGTCCTGAAGTTTTTGCTGGTATTACCTTAGATTGTAAATCTAAAGGCCCAAACACGATAGGAATTTGTACAAACTTTCCTGTGGATTTTTGTACAAAGGGCGTTGGCCTTTCACCAAATCACGTGGTTTTTTAGCTCTTTACTGACACCCTTTGGTCAACTTTTGTATTGGCGAGATCTGACACTTGCAAGCCTCGTCGAGGGAGCCAGCGCCGAGCTGGCTCGCTCATCGGGAAAGGAAAAATGTGTTTTTTTCCTTTCGCGATGAGCGACAAGCATTGCCGACAGGTGTTTGGTATGAATCATGAGGGGGAACTCCACACCAAATTGTAAATAAAAAACCGGCATGAGTTCCCCTCCAGGGGCATACCAGGCCCTTAGGTCTGGTATGGATTTTAAGGGGAACCCCCTACGCCGAATAAAACGGCGTGGGGGTCCCCCCCAAAATCCATACCAGACCCTTATCCGAGCATGCAGCACGGCCAGTCAGGAAAGGGGGTGGGGACAAACGAGCGCCCCCCCTCCTGAAACGTACCAGGCCGCATGCCCTCAACATTGGGGGTGGGCGCTTTGGGGCAGGGGGGCGCCCTGCGGTCCCCCCCACCCCAAAGCACCTTGTCCTCATGTTGATGAGGACAAGGGCCTCTTCCCAACAACCCTGGCCGTTGGTTGTGGGGGTCTGCGGGTAGAGGGCTTATCAGAATCCAGGAGCCCCCTTTAATAAGGGGGCCTCCAGATCCTGGCCCCCCACCCTATGTGATTGAGTATGGGGTACACTGTACCCCTACCGATTCACCTGGGGAAAAAAGCGTCAGTAAAAAAACAGACTAGACAGGTTTTTAAAGTAATTTATTAGTCAGCTCCGGGGGTCTTCTTCCGACTTTGGGGTCTTCTTCTGACTTCGGGGGTCTTCTTCCGACTTCTCCGCTCTCTCTGGCCTCTTCTCCCACTGTCCAGGTCTTCTCCGCGCTCTCCGGCCTCTTCTCCGCTCTCTGGTTCTTCTGCCGGGCTCCTCCGCTATCTTCTGCTGCTCTTTTGCTAACGGTGGCCCAGTCTTCTCCGTCGTCTTGTTCCCTCTTCTCTTCTTTTGATGTTGACACGACGCTGTCTCACGCTGTAATGCTGTGTGCGAGGTGCGCGATGACTTATATAGGCATGGGGCGTGGTCACCGGGTGATGTCTTCCGGTGACCCCGGCCCCTTATGATGTCACAGCCCCATCATTTTTTTTTTTTTTATAATTCTTTATTTTCCATTTTATAAAATGACAATATATTCCTTTACAGGGCTATAGCTTCAACTTAACCCTAAAGAAAAAAAAAAAAAAAAAAAAAAACATGGTACAAAAACGCTATATCTCCTCCACCCCCCCCCCCCATCCCCCCCTCCCCAAAACCCCCCCCCCCCCCCCTACAGGACCGTGCTAGTCAAAAAGGTACATGCATCTGTATGCTATCAAATTATGGTAAATTGACGATCTCCCTCAAGTAATCCCACGTCCCTTTGTACTTAGTCCAGGCTGCCCATTTCCCTAATTGCTCCATTCCCTCTTCCTCCCTGTCTAATTTTTCGATGTTGTAAATTTCGTTGAGACTGATCAGCCAGTCACGATCAGCCAGTGGACTGTGATGTCATAAGGGGGTGGGGTCACCGGGTGACATCACCCGGTGACCACGCCCCATGCCTATATAAATCGTCGTGTACCTCGCACACAGCATTACAGCGTTGTGTCAACATCGGAAGAAGAGAAGTGGGAACAGGATGGCTTTGTGTACATATGATCGGACTTTGCTCCATCGGACTTTTGTTGCCAAAAAGTTTGTCCGTTCGCACAGGCAACAAAAGTCCGATGAAAACCAAAAAAGTTTGTATGGAGCGTACACACGGTCGGATGTTGCCCCAAAACAGCTAATTTGCATGTTTGTTGTCAAAAAGTCTGATCGTGTGTATGGGCCTTTAGAGTCCGTGGAGGAACATATATCCCATCAATTACTTTTCCTGTCATTTTACCTTGTTTCACAGGCACCCTGCTACACTATATACTGTATACCTGGGTATATGTGCACAGTTCCACCAGGACTCTTGTTGGGCTCTTTGCTGATAATACCTATTTAGACATTGGATGTAGGTATGTGCTATTAAAAATCTTTTCTTGTATAAAGATGTATTATTTCTAACTGGTGTGCATCTGTATACTTATAGTTACTGTTATATGCCGGTTTCAGTAGTTCCATTGCTTCCAGTTACTTTGATTTGATTACTTGTTACTTTCCCAGGAAGGGAATATTCTCTGTTCAAAGAGACCCTGTCCTTTGTGGAGGCCTTGCCAACTTTATTATCAAACCCAGTCTTCTGCTAAGCGAAGATTCTGGTTCTCTTATTTACCTACAGATTTAGTGCAATATTCTGTTCAGAGAGGGTCATTTGCCATAAACCACTTCAAACGAAAGGCTACAGTAGTTTTGGTTGAAAGATCCTGTAAGCGGCTATTTATTGCCCTTTGATTTCCTGATTGTTTTTTCTTTTTTTTCCTTGTTGGACTAATTCGGCTGTGTTGTTTTGGTGTACCCTCCCCTCAGTTTAACTGATTTTAGATGTCTCTAGGTTGATTACTATCAAGTTGCATTTAGAGGAAATAAGATTTTTGTACTCATTGTGAAAACGGAAAATTGTTACCAATATTTACTGTAATTTTCCTTTCCTGGCCTGTCCTCACGTCAGCACATAATAGGTTAACCCCTCTCTCCAGTCTCTCAGGACCACCTTCTCCTAGCTGATAAAAAGGGAGCCCTTCCTCCTCCGCCCTTGTTCCACTTACTAGCGGATGACAGGCTTGTAGGGAGGGAACAAAAAGATTGTGCTGACGCGAGGACAGGCCAGCCTCACGTCAGCACACAATGGGATTTAGCTAATTTAGGGTGGGATAATAAAAAGACTCGAAAAACAACTAGTAATGCTGCTTTAGTGAATATTTTATTTTGCTTGGAAGGGTGCTGACACCACTGCATTTCCAAAATTTGCTGTACTAGCCGCTGTGACATCCAAACTATAATATTTGGCGAAGGTTTTGCAGGAGCTCCAACTAGCGGTCCTGCATATGTCTTCAACCGATATTTTAGCAGAAGCTGCCCATGAGGCTGCCACCCCTCTTGTTGAATGAGCTCTAATAATTTGTGGAGGCATCAGTCCCTTTTTCTCACTTTAGTGATCCAGGTAGCTATTATTCTAGCTGATGCCGCTTCTCCTCTTCTAGGTCTTGATGGCAGGATGAACAAGGTATCAATTTTGCGCAACTGCAGAAAGCGGTGTAAGTAAGTTGAAAATAATTTGACCATTTCCAATGGTCTGAGATCTAGTTCCCCCTCTTGTCTCGGCGGTTGCGTGAAGCTGGGTAGGACCGCCTCCCAATTTACATGGAACTTGGAAACCACCTTAGGGGTTAAGGCCGGTGAGGGCCTAAGAACCACTTTGTCCGGGAGAATGATGCAAAAAGGATCTTTGCAAGATAGAGCTGCCAGCTCTGAAACTCTCCTTGCTGACGTTATGGCTGTGAGGAAAATCAGCTTTCAATCCAACGATGTCCAGGAAAGCCTTGCCACTCCTGGGACTCACACTCCTGATTGGCTTTTGGCAGCAGCGAGAGCCATTGGCTCCTGCTACTGTCAATCACAGCCAGTGAGCCAATCAGGAACCATAGTGGGCATGTCCCCGCAGGCACGAATGGATGTTGGAGCAAAGATTTTAGCACTGTGTCCAAGTCCCAGGCTGGGAACAGGGACTTCCTTGATGGTCTTATTCTTATGGCCGTTCTAAGAAATTGCTTTATTAGCGGCTCGTCTGCCCACTTGTGGCCTGTGAAGCAAGACAAGGCTGACACCTGCACGTTTATGTTGTTGTATGCTAAGCCCATACTTAGAGCTGACTGTAAAAATTCCAGCACCTGCGCAATGTTTGCGGACAATGGGGAGAAATTCTGTTGTAAAGCGAATGCTGTAAACTTCCTCCAAATTCTGGTGTATGTGGCATTAGTTGTGGCCCTTCTTGACTTCAATAGTGTCGAGATTACTTCTTCTGAGATGCCCTGAGACTGCAGTCTGGCTGATTGAACAGCCATGCTGTCAGTTGCAATCTGCCTGGTTGGGGTGATACCACTGGTCCTGCTGTAAAAGGTCTCTCTTCAGCGGCAACCATATTGGGGAAACTGCCGTCAGCTGCAGGAGCAATGGGAACCATGGCTTTCGTGGCCAGAAGGGTAGGATTGCAATTGCATGGACGTTCTCCCTTGCAATTTTTAATAGGGTTTTCATTATCAGAGGTACCAGTGGGAAAAGGTAGACTAGGGGAAATTCCCACACAATTGAGAAGGCGTCTTGAGCTAGTGCTTCATTGAAGTGGAATCTTGACATGAACTGGGGTACCTGCGTATTCCATGGGGTTGCCATCAAATCCACTGAGGGCGTACCCCACCTGTAAAAGATTGTTTTCAGATAGTCCTTGTTGAGTGCCCACTCGTTTTTGTCGGGAAAATCCAACTCAGATGGTCTGCTATGTAGTTTTGACTGCCCGCAATGTAGGCTGCCATCAAGGCTTCCACATGTGCCTCGGCCCAGACAAACATCTTGGTTGCCAACTGCAGCAGTGGCAAGCTCTTGGTTCCTCCCTGTTTGGCTATGTGTGCGACCGCCGTCCAGTTGTCCAACATAAGCTTGACCCAAGCTCCCTGAATCAGGTTCTCGAATGCCAATAGGGCTAGGTATGCTGCTTGTAACTCCAAAAGGTCTGAATGTCCAGTCTCCATCCTGCTCCATTTGCCCATTTGCCTTGGACCCATCTGCCGAGGCCGTGAGCGTCCCAGCCCCGGAGACTGGCATCCGATGTTATCTGGATCCAATCTCTGGGGCTGAGAGGCACGCCCTGCGACAGAGTCCCTGGCACTATCCACCACACCAATCCATCTTGGTATGAAGATCTTTTGGTGGAGTGATACGCCATCCCACTGGTTCAGTAAGGACGTTTGGAATGATCTTGAATGGAGTCTTGCCCAGGGAATAGCTAGGGTTGCTGCGATGAACATTCCCAGAAGCGTCATACAGTCCCTCGCTGATAGCGATGAGGACTCCATCACGCTGTTTACACAGGCTACTAGCTCAGCTATTTTGCGATGTGGTAGCGAGACCTGCCCTTTGCTTGTGTTGAAAACAAGCCCTAGGTACTCCATCTCTTGGGAGAGAATCAACTGGCTCTTCTTCTTGTTGATAATCCTCGCGTTGTGCCGTTAACTCCTCGTTTGCGCGGGCCACTACCAAGATGTCGTCTAAGTAGTGGAAAATTTTTATGCCCCTCAGACGTATAACAGCTAGCAAGATCTTGGAAAAGACTTGAGGTGCTGTGCTGATTCTGAAGGGCAGACATTTGAACTGGAAATGATCTTCCCCTACCATAAATCTTAGGTATCTTTGGTGATGCCTGTTGATCGGGACATGAAGGTAGGCATCTGCTAAATCGACTGATATTAACCAGTCCCCTGGTTGCAGAAATGATATAATTGTATTTACTGATTACATTTTGAATGTCTTGGGATCGATGTAGTGGTTTAAAGATCTTAGGTCTAAGACTGGTCTGAGATCTCTCTGAAATGGGGAGTAAACTCCTGTTCCACCCATACGTTCGAAAAGGATGCCAACCTGGCACCCCCCTGAGGGGATGGGCGGTCCACCCGTCAAAAGGACTTCTCCGGTTTCTTAGCGGTCTGAGCGGGCTTAGACTTTACGTTCCGAAGAAAGGAACTTTGTGAGCCTCTCCATTGGGGTCTCGTATATTCTCGGCCTGGTCTATATGACCTGGCCTCCTACACCCTTCTGAACTCTGATTGGCCTGACCGAGCAGTTAGCTCTGTCCTTTTGGGTCTCTGTGGTAGCAGACCCGACTTCCCTCCAGTAGCTCATTTGATAGCTTCCTCCAGGGTGTCCCCGAATAGCATCCTGCCATTGTATGGAATGTTACAAAGTGCCTGTTTTGAGGTACTGTCCGCCACCCAATGGTGCAACCATAAGGCCCTTTTCGCCGTTACTGAAAAAGTCATAAGCCTTGCGAGCAATTTTACTAGGTCTATAGAGGTTTCTGCCAAAAAGGCGGCTGAGAGATGAAGTTCCTCCATCGCCAAAATGATTCTGGCCCTCTCTACGTCAGACCTCAGGGCCGTCTCCACATTTGTGACCCAGACCTTTAGAGCTCTGGAGATCAAGGTTAGGGCTATGGCCGGGCGGCAGGCTGCGCCAGCCGCTGAATAGATCTTCTTTAGATCTGTGTCTGTGCGCCTGTTCATTGGGTCTCTGAAGGTTGGAGAATCCTGCAAAGGCAGGAACACCTGTCTTGCTAGGCGCTGCAAAGCTGCATCTACCCCTGGAGCGGATTCCCAAAAGACAGCCTCTGGGGTCTTAAATGGTTATAACCTTAAAAAGCGATTTTGTACATTTGCCTTCCTGTTTGGTTTTTCCCATTCCTGCTCGAATAGTTTGCGAATCTCCGTCATGAACGGGAAGGTTGCCCCCTGCTTCTTCAGGTTAGGGAAATATCTCTTAACATTTTCCGGTGGTTGGATGTCTTGTTCCCAGTCAATGGCCTCCTTCACTGCTACAATGTAAGGCTCTATGAGCTGGAAGTCAAATAAATATTCTGACGGTTCATCAGAGTCTGAAGATATTTCCAGCATCGGTGGTGAGTCTCGCTTCTGCTTAGATGCGCTCTTGACTCTAGGCTTAGTCTCGGAACTACTTGCGCCTGAGACCAACTGCATACTCTCAGTCACCGCCTCATAAATATATTCCTTTATCCTTAGCGCCTCTGTTTCTCTATCTGTGGCTACATCTTTTATGCATTCTGCCCACAAGAGCTTTTCAGGGGCGGATGACGCTGAACAAGCTCAGCAGAGGCTTTCGGCAGGATGGCCTCTTGTCGCACTTTATTCTGCCGCTATAGCAGTCTGAGCAGTCTTGTGGCATGGGCTGGCCGTTGCTTGGGATCTATGTCCTGAGCGTGACCCAGATGCCTGCAGAGATTTTGAGCGGTGGCGGGACTTTTTCCTCTGCAAATGTCTTTTTTTAGGGCTTCTGCTTCTATAAAGACAAAACACCTTATTAGCCTGGTATATTGCACTCTTTTGTTTGTGGCCCCCATAGAAGCCCCTCCTACCTTTCCGACGATCTTCGTGCACTTTGGGGCTGTGGTGAGCTCATACTGCAGCAATAAAAAGACAGGATTTTAAAAAAAGAAAAAAACTCTTATCATATCCTTTCCCTTTTTTTTTTTTAACTCTAGCATTTAAAGGAAATAACTTTACCTTAATACAGGATGTGGAGTCACTCGGGGTGGCAACATATTTAGAAAAGATCTGAAAGCTGTAAACACATGGGTTATGCATTAAGGATATTCAGTGGTCACAGCCTAGTAAACACTGACACAGCCCAGTCACCCCCCCTCTCTACAGGAAACTCACCGGAATATTTCCCTCACTAGCTGTGGCAAACAGCCTGGAGCTTCCAGGCCCTCCAGGCTTTATGGTGAACGTTGCTAGGCAACGCCTGTCACCTCCCCCGACAGCCCCGCCCCCCGTGATGTCATCGCTGACCAACAGAAAGCACAGGGGAGGTGGCCGGCGCGGCTCCTAGAGAGCAGGAAGAGTGCACGCTCTTTCGGCAACACCACAGCCTTAATGGTAAGCTTTTTAAGCCTTTAGTCTGCCTGCATTGCTCTGGCACCTAGAGCGTCCAGTGTAATAAAAGGATCTACCTTTATTGTTCTGGACCTTCCAACCCAGGAGAGACTTAAACCTGGGCGGGTAGGTTCGGTAGGGGGGTGTAGTCTATTCCACGAGCATGGTGGCCTGGAGTCCGACCAAAAAAAGAGAACAAGGGCGGGGGAGGAAAGGCTCCCCTTTTTATCAGCTAAGAGAAGGTGGTCCTGAGAGACTGGAGAGAGGGGTTAACCCATTGTGTGCTGACGTGAGGCTGGCCAGGAAATACTTTTTGCAGAGTCCATTGGGAGATACAACTCCCTCCCCTTATATGCCATAATTTTCTCTTGGACGGCTTGCTACAACTGAGGGGGGTGACCTTCAGTTGTCTATGTGTCTAGTGTCCATGTCTCCTGTAGGAGGCATATAGCCCTAGGTTTCAAGCTGTATCCCTCAGTAGACAACCAACGGGAAAAAGACAGTGAGTACACAATCCTATTTTTCATTTTGAATATTTACTATACATTTGTGTTTCTAATTTAAGTGCAGTTTCATGTAAACACTGCACTATGGAAACCAAGCTTTACAAATTTACTTGACATATATATAAGTTTTACTATAGTTATGGCACAGCTATTAACATTCAACAGTCTAGCTCATTGACATCACAGTAGCAATTAATTGAAAATATGAGTAAACATATTTGGAAACTATAAGGCTAAAGTCTAGTCATAATGATTACCATATACTTATATACTTTTTTTTTTGCAATATCTGTTTCTTTGGGGGGGGGGGGGGGGGTTATATAATGCAGTAATATCTAGTGTCTGTGCTTTCATGTGCTGTTATAGCCACAGCGATTACTAAAAAAATGAAACAAAATTGGAGTGAATCTAAGAGTATTGATAGGTGACAGGAAAATTGAAATCAATGTATGCAGCTCACCTTGGTGAGTGGTCAAGAAAACACCAATTTGTTTCCTGGCTGAGAAGCTTAAATAGCAGGAATCCACAGTTAATTTCCAAGAGGTCTTCAACAACACATCCCAAGATTGGGTGTACCAGGCTCAAAATCAATGCTGTTGGACAATGGAATTCACACGGCGCAGCGTATAGTGGTGGATCATGATAATATCAGATAAACAAAAGTCCCAAATGTATTTAAATCAATAAAGCTCAACATGTTTTGGAACATGCATTGCTCCCCTTTCAGGAGTTCAGGAGCCCACAATGATGTCAAGAATTAGAACACTAATGCTACAAAAAAACACTAGAAGGGACACGTCTTTCATTAAATTTGATTTTCAGCAATTAGTCAAAATGTACCCCTGCAGTGGTCCTTCCACTGCTAGGGTTAAATACTCATTAAGTCTAGGGAGGAAATCAAGGAGATGTATTTGTAGCAGCCTTCAAGTTAGGATTTTGGCTCCACTGTAGTGAGTTGAAGTGGTTTTTGATTGTTTGGACTGATCAGGATTTATGAGCTGAAAGTTTTATTGCTACCCCCCTGCCTCTGGAAGAAGCCTCCACGGCATGGGAGGGAGGTTCAGATTATAGGTATAATCTTTGTAATGCCCCAGGCAATTCCTGGAAGGAGACACCCAGAAGGTGGCTAAGGAGGTTTATAAATGTGCAGGAAAGAAGTTGTTCTTTCCTCATTTTCCTCATCAGGAAAGGTTCCAGTCCTCCTCAGGGGCTATTGCCCCTTGAAGTTTGCCAGAGAAACAAGAAACTGCAGTCTAGGCTTCAGTGGCTGCTGGGCTGGGGGCCTGGGAAGTTTGCCTGAGGATTGCATTTGCTTTAGAGCACTGCACTGGAGCTCTGGTCTGGAGAAGGTTCTTGTTATCTCCCTCACTAAGGATCTACCTGCAGATGCTGGGTAGCAGATAGCTCCTGGAACCCTTGTTGGGACTGATAGCTATGCAAATGCTATAAAAGGAACTAAGTGCCCGAAATTGCTTTGTGGACTGCTGCTGTAGAGTCCTATATATACGGATCATTCCCTTCTACCTTTAGACAGCTGCTATTGAAAGATTAGGAGGAAGTTTGTTCTCCTATTGCTGTTACTAACCATTTTAGAGTATCCTGTGACCCTAAACTTCTTCTCCTCTTAAAGTTCTTCAGCAAAAAATACGACATCCCCCTAGACTGGGCCTTAATTATCAGTGTGCATGGGGACTGTGCTTGTATGACTGGCAGCCTCTGTACTACTTTGGGAGAACCTGTCTATTTCCAGTGGCCCCTTCGGGGGTATGCATTATTTACCATACCTCTGCTCTGGCCAGCTCTGACGCTCTCCTTCTTCTCTATGACGCTCCAGCCTGTAGGTTGTCCTTCAACATCTTGTGCAGTGCAGGGCTAATAAATGTGCAGAGTATATGAAAGAGAAGAGGCAGCACTTGACCAGTCGCACTGATCAAGGGCGCCTGCCGGAGCGGGGAGTATGGTAATATTCCATATTCCTTCATCCCTAGACCTATCAAGCAGTTAGACCTGACAGTGTGTGTGTGTGTGTGGGGGGGGGGGGGGGGGGGGCTTGCGTGTGGAGGGGAGGGTAGATATTGCACTGAAAGGGTAGATTTTGGCTAATTCTTGGAGTTCAACTTTAATATGTTTGGTTGAAATTGTTTTATTTACTGAATTTTTTACCTGCTTATGCATGTTCATTCTGCCTCCCATTGTCAACATAATGCTACATTAAATTTGAAATATGTCTTAAATGGGAGAGTAAAAATACTATAAAAGCACAGTCAAATGATGTTTGCTGAAACCATAAATTGTCAGCTTTAAAACCAAATTTCTGTCAGATATAAAGGGCCTGTTTTAAACCTGCTTGTCCAATTAATTTTATGGAATAAAAATGCCATTCAAGTGAGAATTTCATTCTTTCCCATCTATCCATCTTTAGACGATCCCTGAAAACCCTTCTCTTTAAAGAGGCTTATCCTGCTTCTAACTAATACACTGTTTTACTTTCTCCATCAGCTCATCCCCCACAGCTATTACCTTTTGTATCAACTGAACCTCCCTCCTAGATTGTAAGCTCTAGCGAGCAGGGCCCTCCGATTCCTCTTGTGCCAAATTGTAATGTAACTGTAATGTTTGCCCTCATTTTGTTAAGCGTTGCGCAAACTGTTGGCACTATATAAATCCTGTATAATAATAATAATAATGTAGCTTGGTCATATCTATATACTACAGTTTACTCTGTTTTTATAGATAAAAAATGGAAGAACACATTTATACCTATATTACCTATACTTTTAGTGATGCAAGTCTCAATGTATGGGTGGCCATAAAAAATATACACAGTTATGCATTCATAAAAAATATTTAGATCCTTTAGTTAATATGTTGTATATTAGAAAATCCCAGGAAGTGAGAGGACAGCTATCTTTTCCCTATCTCCCCTCCCCCCCAGGGCTATCCCTGTGACAATTGAAAGCCATAAGTGTCCAGAGTGGACATTCTTTGTTGACATTTTCCTTCATAATAGCTGTCAGCAGGAACTCAGTGAACTGAGTGATACACTGGACACTTCGTTTATAGACCCTTTTATATTATGTCACCTTAATCCAGAATCCATAGGGGCCAAAAACTCTGTGCTTAAACGTAATGCTGCCGGCACTATCACTGAATTACTTACTATAGGACTATATGGCACCACTTAGTAATATATACAGATATACAGTTTATATATGTATATATATATATATATATATATATATATATATACAGTATCTCACAAAAGTGAGTACACCCCTCACATTGTCCCCTTAAAATAACTCAACACACATCCATTAATATCTAAACTGCTGGCAACAAAAGTGAGTACACCCCTAAGTGAAAATGTCCAAATTGGGCCCAAAGTGTCAATATTTTGTGTGGCCACCATTATTTTCCAGCATTGCCTTAACCCTCTTGGGCATGGAGTTCACCAGAGCTTCACGGGTTGCCACTGGAGTCCTCCTCCATGATGACATCACGAAGCTGGTGGATTCTAGAGACATTGCGCTCCTCCACCCTCCATTTGAGGATGTGAAGTAGAATAGTAAAGTATCGAACCAGGCAGAACTTCAGCAATGCAGGTTTATTAACAGCTGATAACATACAGGTTTATGTTCAAAGTATTACAATATACAGGTCTAATTTATACAGTTTCTTACAATGCATGCATATTAGATATAAATATTCTTATCCTCTAACCCAATTTAAACAATTGTGAATTGTTCTCACCTTGAACCAGAATGGGTCTTTACTGCCAATTCTTGGGAACCTCTCACCTGATAGGGACCAGACGATCTGCCGGTGGTCTGGTCCCCTCACAGAGTTCTGGGTTCCAGCTCGACCAAGTTCTTGAGGGAAATTCACCCGAGACCACATTCTGGAACAAGTTAAGAAGTCTTCTCTGACTCGCACGAGGAGACAAGTTATGGACAGATACTTGCCCATTGGTTCTGACCTCTATGACCCGTGCAATAGGGCAGCATACACAGAGTTCAGCCTTATGAGCTCCTATCTGACTTGTCTGTCTAACAATTGTAGAGCTTGCATTTATATACCCTTTTACAAGTCTTATCTTAACATATCTCTTACATATGATTGGTCGCTAAGATCTACGTCAAAGTAACCAACCATAAATCTGACACCTGTTCTACAACCAGATAAACTTAATTATTCCCAAAATTCCTATATGTTCATTAAAGTGATTTATAACTGTTTTTGTCCAATTAAAAACACCTGTATATAGACAGTCTGGCACCCAGCTGTGTTATCAAACTCTACTTATCTTGATAAGATTTAACTAGCTTCAAGGATTTGCAGATTTACAACTTTGAGACAATTAACTTTCAATAACCCCACCAGATGTTTTATATGTTTCACTATATGCATGTATTTTAACAGTTTTAATGAGGGCACAAGCAGACCTTTGTTTGACCCTGTCAAACTTAATTAATGTTCTGTACATAACTTTCCTGTATTCCACCTAATTATTTTAACCACCTGTTTTCTTATCTGTCTGAGAAAATTCTATATAACTTGAATCTATTCTAATGAACTTTCACCCAGTAGACTATCTTAATACATTTTCGAGAACACCTGTTTACAAGTACTTGTCATAAAGCAGAGGTCATTTAAAGTTCAACACTTAAAAATGAAGACTTTCTAAATCTGGAAAACACAGTATACATTATTAAAGATCAATAACTGTTGCTTTACTTATTGAATAATAATATTGATAACACCACTACTATATAATAATATGAATAATAATAATAATAATAATTATCAATAAAATACATGCAAATCAATATGAATAATATGAAATACATTGGCTAATATGAGATTCTACAACAGATGCCCCATAGATGCTCAATAGGGTTTAGGTCTGGAGACATGCTTGGCCAGTCCATCACTTTTACCCTCAGCTTCTTTAGCAAGGCAGTGGTCGTCTTGGAGGTGTGATTGGGGTCGTTATCATGTTGGAATACTGCCCTGTGGCCCAGTCTCCAAAGGGAGGGGATCATGCTCTGCTTCAGTATGTCACAGTACATGTTGGCATTCATGGTTCCCTCAATCAACTGTAACTCCCCAGTGCCGGCAGCACTCATGCAGCCCCAGACCATGACACTCCCACCACCATGCTTGACTGTAGGTAAGACACACTTGTCTTTGTACTCCTCACCTGGTTGCCGACATACGCTTGACACCATCTGAACCAAATAAGTTTATCTTGGTCTCATCAGACCATAGGACATGGTTCCAGTAATCCATGTCCTTAGCAAACTGTTTGCGGGCTTTCTTGTACATCATCTTTAGAAGATGATTCCTTCTGGGACAACAACCATGCAGACCAATTTGATGCAGTGTGCGGCGTATGGTCTTACACTGACAGGCTGACCCCCCCCACCCCTTCAACCTCTGCAGCAATGCTGGCAGCACTCATACATCTATTTCCCAAAGACAACCTCTGGATATGACGCTGAGCACATGCACTCAACTTCTTTGGTCGACCATGGCGAGGCCAGTTATGAATGGAACCTGTCCTGTTAAACGGTTGTATGGTCTTGGCCACCATGCTGCAGCTCAGTTTCAAGGTTTTAGCAATCTTCTTATAGCCTAGGCCATCTTTACGTAGAGCAGGGGTCTCCAAACTTTTTAGCCCGAGGGCCGCATTGTAGATTTTACAAATATTCGCATGCCAAAAAAATGTGTTCATTATAAATAAATGAATAAAATAATTAAATAATCTCATCATAGCCTTTGCACACCTCTGTGTCCCCTCATCATCAGTCCCCATCAGTAGTCTCCCCATCAGTGTGTCCCCATCAGAGTATTCCCATCAGAAGTGTCCCTGGCAGTGTCCCCATCAGCAGTGTCCCCATCAGTGTGTCCCCATCAGAGTGTCCCCATCAGCAGGGTCTCCATCAGCCATGTCCCCATTAGCAGTGTCCCCATAAGCAGTGTCCCCATCAGCAGTCTCCCCATCAGTCATGTCCCCATCAGCAGTCTCCCCATCACCAGTGTTCCCTTCGGTAGTCTCCCCATCAGTGTCCCCATCATCAGTGTCCCCATCAGCAGTCTCCCCAACAGTATCGCCATCAGCAGTGTCCCCATCAGTGTGTCCCCACCAGAGTGTCCCTAGCAGCAGTTTCCCCATCAGTGTGTCCCCATCAGAGTGTCTCCAGCAACAGTGTCCCCAATAGCAGTGTCCCCATCAGCAGTCTCCCCATCAGTCGTGTCCCCATCAGCAGTGTCCCCAGCAGTCTCCCCATCAGCATTGTCCTCATCAGTAGTCTCCCCATCAGTGTCCCCATCATCAATGTCCCCATCAGCAGTCTCCCCAGCAGAGTGTCCCCAGCAGAGTGTCCCCATCAGCAGTGTCCTCATCAGTGTGTCCCCATCAGCCGTGTCCCCAGCAGCCGTGTCCCCAGCAGTCTCCATCATGTCCCATCAGTAGTCTCCCCATCAGCCTTGTCCCCATCAGTGTGTCCCCATCAGAGTGTCCCCAGCAACAGTGTCCCCATCAGTGTGTCCACATCAGAGTGTCCCCAGCAGAAGTGTCTCCATCGGCCATGTCCCCATCAGCAGTATCCCCATCAGTAGTGTCCCCAGCAGTCTCCGCATCAGCCGTGTCCTCATCAGTAGTCTCCCCATCAGTAGTCTCCCCATCAGTGCCCCCATCATCAGTGTCCCCATCAGCAGTCTCCCCAGAAGAGTGTTCCCAGCAGAGTGTCCCCAGCAGTCTCCCCATCAGCCGTGTACCCATCAGTAGTCTCCTCATCAGCCGTGTCCCCATCAGTAGTCTCCCCATCAATGTCCCATCAGAGTGTCCCCATTAGCCGTGTCCCCAGCAGCCGTGTCCCCAGCAGTCTCCCCATGAGCCGTCTCCCCATCAGTAGTTTCCCCATCAGCCATGTCCCTATCAGTAGTCTCCCCATCAGCCGTGTCCCCATCAGTAGTCTCCCCATCAGCCATGTCCCCATCAGTAGTCTCCCCATCAGTGTCCCATCAGAGTCTCCCCGTCAGCCGTGTCCCCATCAGCCATGTCCCCATCAGCTGTGTCCCCATCAGCCGTGTCCCCAGCAGCCGTGTCCCCATCAGTAATGTCCCCGTCAGTAGTCTCCCCATCAGAGTGTCCCCATCAGCAGTGTCCCCATCAGTAGTCTCCTCATCAGCCGTGTCCCCATCAGTAGTCTCCCCATCAGTCCTGTCCCCAGCAGTCTCCCCATCAGCCGTGTCCTCATCAGTAGTCTCCCCATCAGTAGTCTCCCCATCAGTGTCCCCATCAGCAGTCTCCCCAGAAGAGTGTCCCCAGCAAAGTGTCCCCATCAGTAGTGTCCTCATCAGTGTGCCCCATCAGCAGACTCCCATCAGCCGTGTCCCCAGCAGCCGTGTCCCCAGCAGTCTCCCCATCAGCCTAGTCCCCATCAGTAGTCTCCCCATCAGCCATGTCCCCATCAATAGTCTCCCCATTATCTGTGTCCCCATCAGTAGTCTCCCCATCATCTGTGTCCGCATCAGTAGTCTCCCCATCAGCCGTGTCCCCATCAGTAGTCTCCCCATCAGTGTCCCATCAGAGTGTCCCCATCAGCCGTGTCCCCAGCAGTCTCCCCATCAGCCGTGTCCCCAGCAGCCGTGTCCTCAGCAGTCCCCCCATCAGTCATGTCCCCATCAGCCGTGTCTCCGTCAGTAGTCTCCTCATCAGTAGTTTCCCTATCAGCCATGTCCCTATCAGTAGTCTCCCCATCAGCCGTGTCCCCATCAGTAGTCTCCCCATCAGTAGTCCCATCAGCCGTGTCCCCATCAGCCGTGTCCCCAGCAGCCATGTCCCCAGCAGCAATGTCCCCATCAGTGTGTCCCCATCAGTAATCTCCCCATCAGCCGTGTCCCCATCAGTAGTCTCCCCATCAGTGTCCCATAAGAGTGTGCCCATCAGCAGTTCCCATCAGTAGTCTCCCCATCAGTAGTCTCCCTGTCAGCAGTGTCCCCATCAGTAGTCTCCCCATCATTGTCCCATCAGAATGTCCCCATTAGCTGTGTACTGTACATGTACATCTTCAGCACTTGCCTCAGTACTAGAGCCGACTTCAGCTCTCCTGTAACTCCCCCACTGCTAGACACGCAGAAGGATCTTTAATATAAACAGCGGGCGGGTAGCCATCATGTCCCATCAGTAGTCTCCCCATCAGCCGTGTCCCCATCAGTGTGTCCCCATCAGAGTGTCCCCAGCAACAGTGTCCCCATCAGTGTGTCCACATCAGAGTGTCCCCAGCAGAAGTGTCTCCATCAGCCGTGTCCCCATCAGCAGTATCCCCTATAGCAGTGTCCCCATCAGCAGTCTCACCATCAGTCGTGTCCCCATCAGTAGTGTCCCCAGCAGTCTCCGCATCAGCTGTGTCCTCATCAGTAGTCTCCCCATCAGTAGTCTCCCCATCAGTGCCCCCATCAGCAGTGTCCCCATCAGCAATCTCCCCAGAAGAGTGTTCCCAGCAGAGTGTCCCCAGCAGTCTCCCCATCAGCCGTGTACCCATCAGTAGTCTCCCCATCAGCCATGTCCCCATCAGTAGTCTCCTCATCATCCATGTCCCCATCAGTAGTCTCCCCATCAGCCGTGTCCCCATCAATGTCCCATCAGAGTGTCCCCATCAGCCGTGTCCCCAGAAGTCTCCCCATTAGCCGTGTCCCCAGCAGCCGTGTCCCCAGCAGTTTCCCCATCAGCCGTCTCCCCATCAGTAGTTTCCCCATCAGCCATGTCCCTATCAGTAGTCTCCCCATCAGCCGTGTCCCCATCAGTAGTCTCCCTATCAGCCGTGTCCCCATCAGTAGTCTCCCCATCAGCCATGTCCTCATCAGTAGTCTCCCCATCAGTGTCCCATCAGAGTCTCCCCATCAGCCGTGTCCCCATCAGCCATGTCCCCATCAGCTGTGTCCCCATCAGCCGTGTCCCCAGCAGCCGTGTCCCCATCAGTAATGTCCCCGTCAGTAGTCTCCCCATCAGAGTGTCCCCATCAGCAGTGTCCCCATCAGTAGTCTCCCTATCAGCCATGTCCCCATCAGTAGTCTCCCCATCAGTCGCGTCCCCAGCAGTCTCCCCATCAGCCGTGTCCTCATCAGTAGTCTCCCCATCAGTAGTCTCCCCATCAGTGTCCCCATCAGCAGTCTCCCCAGAAGAGTGTCCCCAGCAGAGTGTCCCCATCAGTAGTGTCCTCATCAGTGTGTCCCCATCAGCAGACTCCCATCAGCTGTGTCCCCAGCAGCCGTGTCCCCAGCAGTCTCCCCATCAGCCTAGTCCCCATCAGTAGTCTCCCCATCAGCCATGTCCCCATCAATAGTCTCCCCATTATCCGTGTCCCCATCAGTAGTCTCCCCATCATCTGTGTCCCCATCAGTAGTCTCCCCATCAGCCGTGTCCCCATCAGTAGTCTCCCTATCAGCCGTGTCCCCATCAGTAGTCTCCCCATCAGTGTCCCATCAGAGTGTCCCCATCAGCCGTGTCCCCAGCAGTCTCCCCATCAGCCGTGTCCCCAGCAGCCGTGTCCTCAGCAGTCCCCCCATCAGTCATCTCCCCATCAGCCGTGTCCCCGTCAGTAGTCTCCTCATCAGTAGTTTCCCCATCAGTCATGTCCCTATCAGTAGTCTCCCCATCAGCCGTGTCCCCATCAGTAGTCTCCCCATCAGCCGTGTCCCCATCAGTAGTCTCCCCATCAGTAGTCCCATCAGCCGTGTCGCCATCAGCCGTGTTGCCATCAGCCATGTCCCCAGCAGCCGTGTCCCTAGCAGCCGTGTCCCCAGCAGCAGTGTCCCCAGCAGCAATGTCCCCATCAGTGTGTCCCCATCAGTAATCTCCCCATCAGCCGTGTCCCCATCAGTAGTCTCCCCATCAGTCGCGTCCCCAGCAGTCTCCCCATCAGCCGTGTCCTCATCAGTAGTCTCCCCATCAGTGTCCCCATCAGCAGTCTCCCCAGAAGAGTGTCCCCAGCAGAGTGTTCCCCATCAGTAGTCTCCCCATCAGTAGTCTCCCCGTCAGCAGTGTCCCCATCAGTAGTCTCCCCATCAGTGTCCCATCAGAGTGTCCCCATTAGCTGTGTACTGTACATGTACATCTTCAGCACTTGCCTCAGTACTAGAGCCGACTTCAGCTCTCCTGTAACTCCCCCACTGCTAGACACGCAGAAGGATCTTTAATATAAACAGCGGGCGGGTAGCCATCATGTCCCATCAGTAGTCTCCCCATCAGCCGTGTCCCCATCAGTGTGTCCCCATCAGAGTGTCCCCAGCAACAGTGTCCCCATCAGTGTGTCCACATCAGAGTGTCCCCAGCAGAAGTGTCTCCATCAGCCGTGTCCCCATCAGCAGTATTCCCTATAGCAGTGTCCCCATCAGCAATCTCACCATCAGTCGTGTCCCCATCAGTAGTGTCCCCAGCAGTCTCCGCATCAGCTGTGTCCTCATCAGTAGTCTCCCCATCAGTAGTCTCCCCATCAGTGCCCCCATCATCAGTGTCCCCATCAGCAGTCTCCCCAGAAGAGTGTTCCCAGCAGAGTGTCCCCAGCAGTCTCCCCATCAGCCGTCTCCCCATCAGTAGTTTCCCCATCAGCCATGTCCCTATCAGTAGTCTCCCCATCAGCCGTGTCCCCATCAGTAGTCTCCCCATCAGCCGTGTCCCCATCAGTAGTCTCCCCATCAGCCGTGTCCCCAGCAGCCGTGTCCCCATCAGTAATGTCCCCGTCAGTAGTCTCCCCATCAGAGTGTCCCCATCAGCAGTGTCCCCATCAGTAGTCTCCCTATCAGCCGTGTCCCCATCAGTAGTCTCCCCATCAGTCGCGTCCCCAGCAGTCTCCCCATCAGCTGTGTCCTCATCAGTAGTCTCCCCATCAGTAGTCTCCCCATCAGTGTCCCCATCAGCAGTCTCCCCAGAAGAGTGTCCCCAGCAGAGTGTTCCCCATCAGTAGTGTCCTCATCAGTGTGTCCCTATCAGCAGACTCCCATCAGCTGTGTCCCCAGCAGCCGTGTCCCCAGCAGTCTCCCCATCAGCCTAGTCCCCATCAGTAGTCTCCCCATCAGCCATGTCCCCATCAATAGTCTTCCCATTATCCGTGTCCCCATCAGTAGTCTCCCCATCATCTGTGTCCCCATCAGTAGTCTCCCCATCAGCCGTGTCCCCATCAGTAGTCTCCCCATCAGTGTCCCATCAGAGTGTCCCCATCAGCCGTGTCCCCAGCAGTCTCCCCATCAGCCGTGTCCCCAGCAGCCGTGTCCTCAGCAGTCCCCCCATCAGTCATGTCCCCATCAGCCGTGTCCCTGTCAGTAGTCTCCTCATCAGTAGTTTCCCCATCAGCCATGTCCCTATCAGTAGTCTCCCCATCAGCCGTGTCCCCATCAGTAGTCTCCCCATCAGCCGTGTCCCCATCAGTAGTCTCCCCATCAGTGTCCCATCAGAGTGTGCCCATCAGCAGTTCCCATCAGTAGTCTCCCCATCAGTAGTCTCCCCGTCAGCAGTGTCCCCATCAGTAGTCTCCCCATCAGTGTCCCATCAGAGTGTCCCCATTAGCTGTGTACTGTACATGTACATCTTTAGCACTTGCCTCAGTACTAGAGCCGACTTCAGCTCTCCTGTATCTCCCCCACTGCTAGACACGAAGAAGGATCTTTAATACAAACAGCGGGCGGGTAGTCGGGAGGTGCCACGCCAATGATGTTACTGGCTGCTAGGACATTGGCAGTCCCAGCAGCCAATCCCAATGCACAGCATCGCAGCATGGGCGGGAATGACGGGATCGTTTTTGTCTGCCGGACCTGCCAGCTGCGGGCCGGACAAAAGACACAAGCGGGCCGGATGTGGCCTGCGAGCCAGGGATTGGAGACCCCTGATGTAGAGCAACAATTCTTTTTTTCAGATCCTCAGAGAGTTCTTTGCCATGAGGTGTTATGTTGAACTTCCAGTGACCAGTATGAGAGAGTGAGAGCGATAACACCAAATTTAACACACCTGCTCCCCATTCACACCTGAGACCTTGTAACACTAACGAGTCCCATGAAACCAGGGAGGGAAAATGGCTAATTGGGCCTAATTTGAACATTTTCACTTAGGGGTGTACTCACTTTTGTTGCCAGCGGTTTAGTCATTAATGGCTGTGTGTTGAGTTATTTGAGGGGACAGCAAATTCACACTCTTATACAAGCTGTACACTCACCACTTTACATTGTAGCAAAGTGTCATTTCTTCAGTGTTGTCACATGAAAAGATATAATAAAATATTTACAAAAATGTGAGAGGTGTACTCACTTTTGTGAGATACTGGGTATCCATATATATATATATATATATATATATATATATATATACACACATTATAAATTACAAAAGTTTTGGATCACCCCCATTTTTCCAGTTTTTATTGAAATTTAAAGAGTTCAGGTCCAGCGAATATGCTAAAATGGTACAAAGGTAAACAGTAAACGGTCAGGAGGTGAAACAAAAAGTTTAGGTTAAAAAAAATCTGAAAAATAATGTAATTTCAGAGGTATGTAAAGAGGCTTTTTGATGATATGGCTCCCCAAATCATCATGGACTGTGGAAACATCACACTGGACCTCATGCAACTTGGATTCTGTGGCTCTCCACTCTTTCTCCAGACCCTGGGATCTTGATTTCAAAATAAAATGCAAAATTTTCCACAGTTCGTGATGATTTGGGGAGCTATGTCATCTGCTGGTGTTGGTCCACTGTGTTTTATCAAGTCCAAAGTCAGTGCAGCCCTCTACTGGGAAATTCTAGAGCACTTCATACTTTCCTCTGCTGACCAGCTTTATGGAGATGCTGATTTCATTTTCCAGCAGGACTTGGCACCTGCCCACACTGTGAAAAGTATCTTTAATGATCATAGTATCACTGTGCTTGATTAGCCAGCAAACTTGCCTGACCTAAAGCCCATGGGGTATTGTCAAGAGGAAGATGAGAGACACCAGACCTAACAATGCAGACGAGCTGAAGGCCACTATCAAAACAACCTGAGCTTCCTTTACATTGATCCAGTAATTCATGCAAAAGGAGCCTTGGCCAAGTATTGGTATAGTGCATACTAGACCATACTTAGACATACTTTTCAGTAGCCAACATTTCTGTATTAAAAATCCTTTTTTATTGGTCTTATGTAATATTCTAATTTTCTGAGATACTGAATTTTGGGTTTTCACTAGCTGTAAGCCATCATTATCAAAATTAAAAGAAAGAAATGCTTGAAATATATCACTCTGTGTGTAATCTATATAAAATATATGAGTTTCACTTTTTTAATTGAATTACTGAAACTAACTTTAACTTTTTGATGATATTCAAATTTTTTGAGAGTCACCTGTATCTGCAAAAGGTGGTAACTTTGACGAGTCAAAAATTTAGATTACATTTTGTAAAAAAAAAAAAAACGATTCCATGATTCCTTTTTTATGATTTTTTTTTGTTTGTTTGTTGTATGCTTTACATTGAGACATTAAACTGCGTACATTTCAATAAAAACTGGAAAAATGGGTGTTCTAAAACTTTTGACTGGTAGTTTGTGTATATGTAGGAAGGCCAGTATGGTGGTCTGAATTTATGGGAGGAGCCCGGGGGGTATTTAACAAGCCCACTCGCCTATGGTACTTGTCGGTTTCCTGTGTGCGATATACGTCACTAGGCCGACTATTCGGAAAACCAGCGTCCGTGAGTTCTTGTCTCGCAAGTTCCCGCAATTGCAATTTCCGTGCTCGAGAGTTTCGAGGTCCTCGTTACCGATTCCTATTTTCGTACTACGCGTCTAGCTCAGCTGTCGCAGGTAGGGTTCCGACTGATGTTTGTTTTTACGCATTGTTAGATATCATGTCACTAAACCGTGATATCAAAACTTACGAAACCGACCGCAACCCAAGTTTTGACACCCCTTCCGGCAGGTACCACAGGGTGGAGCCCCATTGTCTACCCCTCCCATTTGGTTCCGGCCACTATCAGGAAGGACATTTTGGACGGCAGGGACGTCAACCTTGCCTCTCTCCTCATTTCTGTCCATGATCTGGCGGAAAATAAGGCCTATACCTGGGGTGACGTGTCGGTGGTCCTTAAGGCCAAAGACCCCAGACTCAATCCGAAATTATCTCTCCCAGAATTCACATTGGCCTTTGGCATGCTGAGGGATGTCCTATGTTCAGCCGCCCCCAGCAGGAGGGAAGAGCTGGACTTATACCTCCATACCGTAGTAGATCTGGGCTACAAGTATGGAGGTTTTTCTTTCTACGATTATCATCGTTCTTTTTCCACAAAGGCAGCAGCCAGACTCACACAGTTTCAAACGACCACAAATTGGAGCCTCATGGACACAGAGCTGTTCTGTCGCCACTTTGCCGACTTGCGCTCACCACTGTGTGCAATTTGCCAGTCCTCCACTCACACCGCCACCTGGTGCGCCAATGCAACAATCAGACGCCCCTTCGAATTTCCCTCCACCTCCGGTGCACTTCAGGGTCAGTCGGCCCCTGCACAAACGCCTCAGGTGGACGAATTCGGATGCCCAGTCCGAACCGCGGGAGGGGCAGCCATCTGCAACAATTATAATTACGGGTCCTGCAACTTCAGTCAGTGCCGCCTGCTCCACATCTGCACCTTATGCCAAAGAGCGCATCCAAGAAACCTGTGTGAAGTCAAGCAACAGAAGAGGGCATGACTAAGCCGAGTCAACGTCTTGTGGCTAGGGCTCTACCTCACCTCACACCCCACCCCCTCCCTTGCCACCTACCTTATCCAAGGTTTCTCAGAAGGGTTTCACACCGGCCTCATTTCACTGCCCCATACTACCTACGAATGTAGGAATCTCCGCTCAGCGGCCACTGACGAGCAGGCCATAGACCAGCTCTTACAAACAGAAATAGATCAAGAGTTCATTATAGGCCTCTTCACTCAGCCCCCTTTCAGTATTTGGAGAGTCACCCTATTGGGCTTGTCAAGGGCAAGTTCTCAAATAAACTACGTTTGGTGTATGACCTGTCTGCGCCTCATTTTTCCAACATCCCCAGTCTCAATTCCCTAATCCCCTCTGAAGAGTTCTCCCTAAAATATTCCTCTGTGGATATGGCAATCCAAGCAATCATCAAAGCAGGTACAGGCGCCTGGCTCTCCAAAGCCGACATCTCGGACGTCTTCAAGCTCCTGCCTATTCACCCATCCCTTTGGTGCTGGCATGGCATCAAGTGGAAGGAGGCATACTATTTTGCCACGAAATTGACTTTCGGTTCAAAGAGTAGCCCTTGGCTCTTTGACACATTTGCTTGGTCCCTCGCCTGGATACTCTTGCACAAAGCTCAGTGTCAAGAGGTCATCCATTACTTGGACGACTTCTTACTAATAGAACCACCCAGTATGCCCCCAGGAGACCTCGACAAACTCAGAGTCGTATTCGGAAATCTCAATGTTCCCATTGTTGAGCATAAAGTCGACGGTCCAGCACACAACATCACCTTTCTTGGGGTCAACTTAGAACCGGCACCATGCAGGCCAGTCTCCCCCGTCAAACTATCCCACATTAGGGCGGTCCTCCAAGAGTTCACCCACACTAGGGGGTGTACTAAAAAACAGCTGCAATCTCTCCTGGGAATGCTTAATTTCGCCATGCGAATTATTCCACAAGGTCACACCTTTGTGTCACGGCTGCTGGTATTTCTGTCACAAACTCAAGACCCCGATCAGATCCTAAATCTAGATACCGCAGCAATAGCGGACCTATCTATGTGGGAGGAATTCCTTTCCACCTGGAATGGTATATCCCTATTTATACCTACGGTTTCGTCCCATTTACCCCAGGTGGTGACAGATACTGCAGCTTCCACAGGCTTTGCGGCAAATTTTTGGCCACCAATGGTTTTCAGGACCCTGGCCTCCGCAGATACTGTTGATACCCGGCTTCACCCGAACATCCTCCCTCTTCGAGCTCTATCCCATAGTGGCAGCCGCACAGCTCTGGGGTCATCATTGGACAGGACAAACTGTGGTCTTCACCACCGACAATCAGGCCACAGCAGACATTATCAACAAAGGCAGGTCCAAGTCCCTAGCAGTCATGTCCTTCCTGCGCAGATTGGTACAACTGTCTTTGCAACATCAATTTAATATCCACTGCTCATTTATTCCAGGCAAATACAACTTAGCTGCAGACGCACTGTCACATTTTAATTACGCTTCTTTTTTCAAACAGGTTCCCGGAGCCGACCCAGTGTCGGCCCCTATCCCCGTTTGGTCTCAGCTGACCCTGGACTAGTTCAACATTTACAAGGAGCAACGCAGCTTATCAATCACTCACTCTCCCATAACACACTCAAAGCCTACCAGGCAGCTTGGAGGGCGTTCAATAAATTTCTGGCACCCTGCTTCGAGGGAACAACAGATGTCAAGCAAGTACTGGCCTTCATTTCATACTACCATACTCAGCTGGCCTTATCCCATGATACTATTCGGCTATACCTAGCCGGCATACAACATTTCTTGACTCTTCAAGACCCTGAAAAATCTTCACTGTTTTCGTCCCACGCTATTCGAGCCATCCTACGTGGCACTCAGAAACACCAACCGGTGGTCAGTACCAAACGTTTACCCATTACGGGCCCATCTTTAGGGATATGTCAACTATCCTGAATACTTCTCCATTCGGTCTTCTCTCCAGTATGGTCCTACAAGCAGCCATATACTTGGCCTACTACGTGTTCTTGCGACCTGGCGAGTTTACCTGTAACAACCCCGCAGGCCAAGTACTACGCAGACGGCACTTGGTTCGCTACCAAGACCACTTTGTCCTCTACCTCGAGGTTTCTAAAACCCAGCAGGCAGGCTCTGGAGTAGACATCCACCTTTACAAAACCAATAATGACTGGTGTCCAGTCACCGTACTTAATCATCTTCTGTCACTCCTGCCTGAACAACCGGACTCCAGTCCCCTTCTACCGTTTCCAGTCAAACCCTTAAGTGCCTGTCAGTTTATGAAACACATAAGGATACTTCTCCGCAACCTTCACCTTAACCCTAGTCAGTACTCCGGCTATTCCTTTCGTATTGGAGCGGCCTCAGCAGCATCCCGCCACGGGGTCCCAGACCACGTCATTAAAAGACTAGGCAGGTGGAAGTCAGCCTGCTTCGCCCGGTGTATCCCCAATCCTCAAGTGGAGATGGCACAGGCATTTTCAAAATTGGCTCAATGAATTACTTAATACCAATAAAATACTATACCCCTACCTGAATGTTTTTGCCCCCTTATTTTGGCATACCGTCCATCAGACCAAGGCACACTTTCAGGTCCATTTCATATGGTAAGTCCACACTTCCAGGTTAATTTCATATGGTAAGTCTTATCTTAACCATAAAGGTTATCCATGTCCGTATCGGCCATAGGGCTTCAACCATAAGTAGGAAGGCCAGTATGGTGGCCTGAATTTATGGGAGGAGCCCGGGGGGTATTTAACCAGCCCACTCGCCTATGGTACTTGTCGGTTTCCTGTGCGCGATACCCACCCTCCCATACCCCCTTTTCAGGGCATTTCTCAATTATTCATTTCTCTTCACAATATAATTATTTCTCAAACTAGGGTATGCCCCCTTATTTTGGCATACCGTCCATCAGACCAAGGCACACTTTCAGGTCCATTTCATATGTTAAGTCCACACTTCCAGGTTCATTTCATATGGTAAGTCTTATCTTAACTATAAAGGTTATCCATGTCCATATTGGCCATTCAACCATAAATATATATATATATATATATATATATATATATATATATATATATATATATATACACTGTATATATTTACATCGGCCTGCCCTCCTATAGTAAGTCAATCAGTCATAGTGCTGTGCAGTGACACCCCCCCCCCACTCCATGTGCATTGTGACAGACAGGCACTCTCTACACCCACCCTACAATCAACTGTCAACCTGCCACATATACAGGACCCTTCTTGCATCTATCTGCAGAACACCAGTCTTTGCTGCTGCACCTATGCACACAACCCCACTATCCAACACTGCATCGTCAGGAATGATTCCCATCACTGCCACGGCACTGATGCATGCTTCTGCCCTCAACATTACTGAATTAATGTGATTTTTGCCACTATACCTATGCACACTTCTGCATTCAAGGCCAATGCACCTACACACGTTATTTAATTAATTGGCACACTTTTGCTGGTGTATTCTTATGCCGTGTACACATGACTGGACTCTCCATCAGAATAGACTCCGCCGGTCTCTCTGACGGAGTTCCGCTGAAACGGACTTGCCTACACACGATCACACCAAAGTCTGATAGTTTAGAACGGGATGATGTACGACGGGACTAGAAAAAGGAAGTTCAATAGCCAGTAGCCAATAGCTGCTCTTCCGTCGTTTTTGGTCCGTCGGAATAGCATACAGACGAGTGGTTTTCCCAATAGGAACTGAGTCCATTGGAAAGATTTGAAACATGTTCTATTCCTAGGTCCGTCAGAATTTTAGAAAGAAAAAGTCTGATGAAGCCCACACATGATCAGTATGTCCAACGGAATGATTCCGTCGGACCTTTTCTGCCGGAAAGTCTAGTCCTGTGTACGCGGCATTAAAATGTAACTGGATTTGTTTTTAAATTTCTTGCACCGTAACACTCTGGGAAATAAAAGGTTAGCACTGGTTGAATTTTACTGCAGTGTACAAGTGCTGAGAGTCAACATATTGAGGGGAGGATAGATCGGAATGTGCTGCCACACCATCATTGACTGGTCTGATTGGTGTGTTTTTAAACAAGTTGTGCTGCTACTGGTGTGGAGGTGAAGGACTGTTTGCCACTGAGAGTCAGTTGTCACTCTATAGGAGGAAGTGCCTTATCACCGACCTCCCTATTGGATAGAAGGTAGACTTTTATTAAAAACTGCAGATTTAAAAAGAAGAAAAACTATTTCTGAATTGCCATTAACATGGTAATGCTTTTATAAGATAATAATTATTGGTATCTACTTGAAAGCTATTTATAATCAACATCTAGTTGTTAAATGAAACGTCTCTTGAGGTAACTGTTGTAAAAACAAGAATGTGAAAAGACATTTGTGTGGATATTTGTGTAAAGGCTTATGCACTTCTACAAACATTCTTAGGGATTGTGAATGATTTTTGGCTCTGACAAGGCTGGTAAACATGTTCTTTTAAAGCTGAAAATGTAAAACACATGAGCAACATAACAAAGGGCAGAGTGGTGAATGTGGTGTTCAATGTACCATTATTAACTAATCCATCGTCATATTAATAGATCATACACCAGATCAAGCAACATTTGCCAACATTTACAAACATCCATTTTACAGAATGAAAAATGAACTGTATTACTCACCCTATTAATAACCCAGCTATTGAGACATTTACTGTAAATTCATGAGAAATCTGTACTTTGAAAATCCTCCTTTCTGAAGTGGTAAATCTACATTTTAAAAGGTGTTTTAAAGATCTGTAGTTGGAGAAACTGTGGAATATTGGCTATTTGGTGAGTTGGTTACTTGGCTATGATGTATCCCTTCACACCCTTTTCACACATAATACAATAAGCATTACAATAATACTAATTAAAAAGTTAAGTAAGGAATAGATGAAGTTCTAGCCAAGGACTCAATTTATACCCCAAAATTTTACCAAAAAACCCCAAAAAACAATTATGAATAAGGCATATACATTCATGTAAGAATTTATGCACGTGGGCATATGAATTTATGCTGAAAATATGCTGGATTTTTTTCTGCCAAAATATTAATTTATCCTCATGCTTTATGCTCTTACGCGCACACGTGTCTAAATTATGCTCATAAGCTACTCTCAGAACACAGCTTTGGTGCATTTTTTTATGCCTGTAAATGCTGTTCTTGACATATAGATCTAAACACCTAATGTACATCGCCACATAGACTAATATAGAGCTGCGTTGCCGTTTACAGGCAAGAAAAAAAAAAAACACTGAAAAAACACTTGTAAAAGCAGTGTTTTTTAAGCCTGTGTGCATGAGCCCTAACAATCGCTGTCATGTAATTAAGAAAAAAAATTAATCTATAAAAATTTATAAAAAAAAACAAAAATATGTGAAAAAATATCACCAAAAATGTTAACCTGGTTTAGACTGTAGATTAACCAAACTTGCTATAAATAAATAAATACATGTTTTGTAAACTTTGTAATCTTTGTAAGCCAAAGATGAGTAGGCATGTATAGTATATCTAGAAAGAAACAAGCGTTATATCATTATATTTGGATTAAAAACAAAACAAAAGATGTTAGGACTAATTTAACATGATTAAGGTATTTAAAGTGGATTTTTCAGTAGCTTTACAAGTCTTCATGAAGAAATGCCTAACTCTTCACCATATGTTTCCGAAAAGCTCTACCTTATCATTAAAAAGCAGTATTTGGTTTGCACTTAAAGTGGTGTTCCGGCCAAAATTATACTTTTTAAATAAAAATACCCCTATAATACAAACGCTTAATGTATTCTAGTAAAGTTAGTCTGTAAACTAAGGTCTGTTTTGTTAGTTTATAGCAGTAGTTTGTTATTTTATAAACTTACAGCAGGCCGAGGCCATCTTAAGTGTGGGCATCTGAAGCCAGACTGTATTTCTTCCTAGATCTCATCATTGCAGATCTCACACATGCTCAGTGCAGCACAAGCAGTGTAATAGGTTTCAGGTCAGGTTTCCATAGCAACAGCAGTGTCAGAGGAAGTTGCTTCCCCTTCCCAGAAGGCATTGCAAACAGGAAATGATGCGATGGGCCACGGCCAGGGAGGAGGAAGTGAAAAATGAATGCAGCAGATATATAGTAGGTGCTGAGAAAAAAATTTAAAAATATCCAATTCGTTTACAGTGCACAGTTTAGTGAGGGATGCTGAAGAGTTGTAAAAGTGGGTGGAACTCCACTTTAAGTGATTTTGCCTGGTTAAATGATGATGTCACCAGTCTGCTGCAGGCAGGAGGAAGCCATGTCTTATTCTCCTCTCCCTCAGTGATTAACTGCTAGCCGACCAGCCACCGCAGTTATACTGCGGCAGGTTGGCACAGCTGCGCAAATCGCCATAGCTGTACATCGCTTCTGTATGACGTCACACCACAGGCACGCCACGTGTACCCGGAGCTGATGCGCATGCCTGGCTGGCACGATGACCACCGGGCACCCGCGATCGCTCGTGACAGAGCGAGAACCAGGATCTGTGTGTGTAAATACACAAATCCCAGTTCTCTCAGGGGAGAGGAGAGAGATTATGTGTTCATACTAAGTATGAACACCGATCTCTCTCCTCCCCTAGTCAGTCCAATCCCCCCTACAGTTAGAACACACCTAGGGAACACAGTTAACCCCTTGATCGCCCCCTAGTGTTAACCCCTTTCTTGCCAGTGACATTTATACAGTAATCAATGGCTATTTTTAGCTCTGATCGCTGTATAAATGTCAGTGGTCCCAAAATAGTATCAAAAGTGTCCGATCTGTCCGCCGCAATGTCGCAGTCCTGATAAAAATCGCAGATAGCCACCATTACTAGTAAAAAAAAAAAATAATAATAAAAATGACATAAATCTATCCCCTATTTTATAGACACTATAACTTTTGCACAAACCAATCAATATGCGCTTATTGCGATTTTTTTACCAAAAATATGTAGAAGAATACATATCGGCCTAAACATTTTTTTTTAAATTTGGGATATTTATTATAGCAAAAATGACAAAATATTGTGTTCTTTTCAAAATTGTCGCTCTTTATTTGTTTATAGCACAAAAAATAAAAACCACACTGGTGATCAAATACCACCAAAAGAAATTGGTAATGAGTGGAATGTCCTAATAGATACGGCACCTCATCCCAGGACAGATAAGTATAGTAAGGCAGGGAAAAAGGGTTGACAAGAACAATTTAGAACACAAATAATGATAAAAAATATAAATTATTTATTAATATACAATGTTAAAAACTATATATATAGGAAATACATATACATTGAATGTCAAAACAGTGTGTTGACCTGCTGCAGGCTCCTCATCACAGGGGAGACTTTATGTCTCTCCCCAAATCGTCACCTGCTGGTTCTATTCATACCAGAACCTTTTCTCAAAAAACTTCACTGTCTGGAACTTCATATATTGACTCCCAGGTGATGAAGTAGGGCCCCCTAGTGGATGCTGATCAACACACCGTTTTATTAAACTGTCTATGAGGTTATGGTGTCCCTAATACAGAGATTTTTGATTCTATTAAAGGATACATTAACTTTACCTCCCTCTGTGGCCACAAATTGATGGGAACTCTTGATGTGAGAGACACAGCTTGAATATAACTGATGCCAATCCTTGGCTTGCCTCATTAAAAAACAATTTTGCCTTCTGTGTGTGGCAGCCTGTGTACCTTATTTTATTATATTGCCAAAATTCCTGAGGAAGCTCCGAATTGAGCGAAACATGTAGAGTGGCTTTATGGTCAAGTGGTACTTTTTTGATTAATTGCCCACCAATAGACGTGGCGTCTTTGATATCTAAACACTGTTTTTAAGTGATTAACTGTTTTGTCATACTGTTTGTTTTAATTGTATTAAATAAAAACTACTTTTATGGATAAAGTTATACATGTTTATCTACTTTAATGTGCAAGCACCTTAAAAGTCCCTTTGGTTTCCCTTTAAAAAAAAATTTTCTTAGAATTTATGGGATGTGGTGCTAAATGTTGCCTAGATCTGTCCTTATCATTATATTTATAGCAGTTAGGGAGTTGACACAAAACATTTACCATTGACAGGGAGGCTTACAATAGTCAGTTTTTATTCATTTATGTAAATACTTTATCCCAAAAGAAAAACATTTTTTGGAACAGATTAAAAAGTGTTAGCTGGGGTTAGACTTTAATTTGTTGGTTGCTTATGTAAAGTCTATCTAAATTCATCTAACACTACCCTCTTTCCAGAGCGCTGCTGTCCAAGGGTGTCTCCATTGCTACTCAGTAGACAGAGGAGGCACCCAAAGACAGGAAGTGAGTTATTGGCCAGATCACCAGATGAAAATAAAGCCTAAAAACAAAAGACGAATGTAGCCATTACAATTAAGGCTGGGTTCACACATGCTGCAGCTGTGGCTCACAGCAGGGGATCCAGTGCATCCCTGCTCACCTTTTTGCCTGAATTTGCACCTGAATCAGAACCAAAGACGCACAGGACCCTTTCCAAATGCATACCGCGGCCACTCCGGAGCTGTGTGAACTGGCTTCATTGAGAGCCGGGCACACTCTCCTGTCATGCAAATTGAATGCAGGAAAACACACATCCAATTTGCATATATGTGAACCCAGCCTCAAGGTTGGTAAACTGCAATAAATTACATTTTTGTTTTTTGCTATGTTTTAAGATTGTTAAATATTGTAACATATGTTAGTGAATGGGGTTATATCTAGTTATAGAGACATATCTGTTTCCCTATCAAAAAATGTTCAGCATTATGCAATAAATATATGATGTACGGTATCTCTACCATATACCATATCACTGTTTGTAACTTTGGAAAATGTTCTCTGCAATGTGGAGCAGAAGCCATTTAACCGAAAATAGTTGTGAGACCCTTCACTGATGTAAGGAGGATGTTTGTATGTCCCTTCTGGGATGCCAAGCATTGTGGTGTCTTGAGTCCTTTTGTTCCAACCAAATCCTATCCCACTGGGATGGAAGGATGCACAATAAGGTCTCCTTCTGGGAGTTAAAGGATGTGCAGGCTGATCTCTGCAACACAGATATTAGTTTTTGTCTTCCTTGTTGTGTTTCTGTCACTCTGAAAGAGAGTTCCAAGCCAAGAATAAGAGAAGAAAGTAATCAAATTAGGGCTGGTTAGCAACACCAGAGGGGCAAGGACTTCACAGGCAGAGCATTAGCAGTGACAGCTGTTGCACACACTATTAGAGATTTCCTAGTCTCTAGAATTCTCTAAAGGATGTCTCTCAGTGGGTCCAATGCACATATTACTGTGTGTGTGATTTGGGAACAGCATCCTGATTAAACATGCTTCTCGTGGTAAGTGGAGTGACTGCGCCATTACTAGCATTTTACACTTAATTGGATGGGACGTCTTGAGAGCTTTCAGTTGACTTTGAGACACTAAATTGATCTTAATAGTAGTTATTGATCAGCGTCAAGGACCTGTATTTGCCTAGTGCTAAGGCTTGTCATTACCATTGACATTGAGATGTCATTTAAATGCCTTGTTTTTCTTGTAATCTAGTTTTAATGAGCATTGATTGTGACTGATGCTGATGATTAGGTGAATGTAATCCGTAGAACAGAAAATATTAATTACTTAAAAATTCGCATTCCTACACTTCACATATGTTTCCCCCTCTGTCCTTTATATCATGTTACGATGTACTTTAAAGTTATTATCCATTATAAGCTGTTATATTGCTCCTAGGGATCTGTTGTTAAGAAAAAAAGCAAATTGACCTACAGCAGGTCAGGAATTAAAGTAACATGTTTTATTAGAACAATCCAATGTCTTAATAGTAAAATGAAACATATTCAATAATATTGGTTTATTAAAGACAAACAAGCTGTTCACTCTGCAAGGGAGGTTGCACTTTGCAAGGGAGTTTTTCCCAGAGCTTAGTGAATGTGATGAAATGCCACTTTGCAAAGAATACCAAATCGTGTGCAAGAAAAAAAAAGTTTTTCTTTTTTTCTTGCAAATGATTGGATGATGGAAGTCAGCAAAGTCTCACTTCATTCACTAAGCTCTGGGGATAATTCCCTTGCAAAGTGAACAGTCTATTTGCCTTTGGTAAATCAACCCCATTGCATAAGTGATCACTTTGAAAAATGATTTGCAGTGTTAAGGCACATATCAGTGTTGATAGGTCCTAATTCTGTACACCTTTCATCTTTATATGCATTGTCCTTGTCTGCCTTGCACCTCTGAGCCAGTTATTCTATTATGATTTTTTGTGTAGATTGTCCAGTAAGCTTATAAAAAATATCTAACATTTATTTTCAAACCGAAAGTGTTTATATACCGATATATGTGCAGATACTCCATCAAAGAGTTTTATTTTCAATCCAAAGGGCATATGTGTAAAAGCAAATAACTGTAGATGTATTTTCCTGGTGCACATGCTTTAAATTACAGTGACTGATTCTTCTGCCTTAATTGACTGGTAATTGTCACATTTATTGTTCTATTTATTCCTCATTTAGTGATGGGGAACTTTTGAATATTTCATGACATGTTAGGCTGCCTTTCCATAGGCATGTATTGTCTATGTGCATGACAGGTAAAGGGAGAATTGCGTGAGGCCCTAAGTGTTAGGTTGTAAATGTATGTATGGTAAGTTACTCTTTGGATCTCAAGACCTGGCACTGGACATTTAGGTGTGGATCCTCCAGGGCTGAGAACAAACATTAGTTTCAAAAATTGCAGCTAGGCCCTAAAGTTATCAAGAACACTCGAGCACTTAACCTATTTCTCATTCTAAGCTTAACACCCAACCTACTGCTTACAATTAAACTTGCACCTACAAAGAAGTGACTTGTATAGGACATATCACCAAGACAAATGGTGAAAGCTCACCTGCTGTGCCAACTTGTTCTGTTTACTCGTTTCATTCTGAATTTGGACTGAATTTTGGCACCGTTGGACAGTTTGCTTTTGCCTATTTAAGACTCTTAAACATAATTATAGAGGAAGTACCATCTTAGCTTATCATCAACTGCAATCTAGTTCCACCTGTTTCTCTGGATGGTTTGGGTTGGTGATATAACCTGAACATTTCACTTCATTGTACGTCTAGTTTGAACCTTTTTTTATTTACTGAAGTTGTTTTACCTGCACTTTCCAGTGCACCAGTGTTTCTACTTCTATTTTTGCATGTATATATGGTCTTTAGATATACACCGAGCTTGCAGGGATATTCAGAGCTACCTTGATACCAGTGAAGATGTGACCTTTAGGGCCTTTGTCAATGGGCTTTGGGTATGTGTTGATGGCATCAATTTGAGACTTCTGTGATCATTCAAAATTCATAATAGGTGAAACCGACCTGCAGTTGACCTTCTTTTACATGCATGTGGCCAGCTTCAAGTTGGTTTTGCATTCCCATGGACTTGTATTGGAATGCAAAACCTGTCTGACACAAACAAAACTCGCTGACACAGGCCTTAATTCTGTTGCTTAATCCCTTCTTTCATTTATAACGTACTTCAAACTCTTATAAGAAATGTAAATTATTAAGAAATAAGGGGTATTGTTTGTTATTTTGCACTACTGTTTTTGTCTAGATCAGTGTTTCACAACTCCTGTCCTCAGGACCCACTAACAGGCCAGGTTTGGAAGATAACTGAAATATATCACAGGTGATATAATTTATTGCTCATTTATTGCAGTATTCTAGTCTGCATTTCCCCAAGGTCATACTTAAAATTTGGCCTGTTAGTGGGCCCTGAGGATAGGAGTTGAGAAGCCTTATTTCTTTGTATCTTTTATAATTTTCCAAAATAAATGATTTATAGTAAAAAAAAAAAACAAACAAAAAACAAAATAAGAGAATGCAAATTACGTTTGCTGCAATTTCTCCAAGAAAACGGGTAAACTCTGATCAAATGTTTAAGCCTTTAAGAAGCGATTTTATTTCTCCTCATACAAAGTTTGTATTAGGTATAATTTAGTATTCTCGGTAGCTCCGCAGTTCTTTGGTCCTAGTTCCACTAACCAGATGAGACGCCGCATGCAGTGACTGAACACAATGGTACACCTGTGCATCCCAGAGGTTAGCATCCTGCAGAGTCAAGGGGGACATCCTTTACTGCTTTCTTGCTGCCCTCTCATACTGACTTAGTAAAGGAGATCACAGATGTGGAATCTTTGGAAGGTAGACAGTGAAAACTTTATACTTCAACAAGTGCCGAGGTTTTTGTAGAGAGAGGTTGGAGAGCAAGCTTAGAATTGTAGAAAATTCATGCTGGTGAGAGAAAAAAACTAACCTTGAGAACTACTTGGCACTTCATGAGTTCAATCAGGCATCTCACTGATGTATTCTGGGGAACAAATCACCTCTTTGATTCGTGCCTGAACCCAGGAAGAAAAAGCATATGTAATAGACTCTAGCGCAGCATATAGTTATGTGTTGACTTTCAGTCTATACGATATGAATGTGAATTACATTTCAGATAGAGATGAGTTTGTGATAAATGTGGACAGTCATCCGATCATTGGAAAGTCATCTGTTTCGTTTCACCAACATGTCAGTATATTTTATTTAAGCATTCCTTTGATTTGTAGCATAAATTATATTTTAATTCAACTCCAAATGTTCCCAAGTAAACCTAAGGGAAAAATTATTTTTAGGAAAAAGTTTGTTGATGAATGTAAAATGTCCTAATTGAGAAATAAAATGTCTGATGTTTTGCGCTTGCAAATGTACTGAAAGGAAGACTGTGTTAAGAGACATACACTATATTACCAAAAATTTTGGGACACCCACTTTTACACGCACATAAACTTTAATGGCATCCCACTCTTAGTCCGTAGGGTTCAATATTAAGTTGGCCAACCCTTTGCAGCTATAACAACTTCAACTCTTCTGCGACCCTGTGGGTTTTGCTTTTCAGCTCCCCACATTGCTTACACTTTGTGATCACATATATTTACATTTATGGATCGATGCTGGTATTTTAAATAAAACCCATCCATTTTGATCTACACCACATGGAGGCATGTTTTTATTTTCATATTCCTTTGGATGAGAGTGTCTTGCTCTTATTGTTTACACCTGGATTGACCGTCATTCAAGTTCCAGCTTCATCTCCATCTGTGTGAGTTCCAGGGTTCATCATTGGAGTTCCATGTTCTGGCATCCTAAGCGTGATTGATTCACTGTCGCTGACAGTGTCGCTCCATTATAAGGGTGGACTATTCTCATGTTCTATCTTATTTGAACTTACTTCATGATATAGCGATCCATCATTGGCTTTATTTTTCTCATTTTTACAGCACCTTTTTATTCACCATACATGTTTTTGACCATTGTATGTTGTATTTCCTTATAATATATTTTTTCATCACTGTATGACATATTGCACTTTATATTGTTTGTTATCACTTTAGTGCTACATTTCATTATATATCTCCATAAGGACATGGATGAGCGAGTTTGGGGTGGAGGAATTTGTCTGGCTTGAGTTCTAACCTCAACCCGGTAGAACACCTTTGGGATGAATTAGAGCAAAGACTGCGAGCCAGGCCTTCTCATCCACATCAGTGCCTGACCTCACAAATGCACTTTTGGAAGAATGGTCAAACATTCCCATAGACACACTCCTAAGCCTTGTGGACAGCCTTCCTAGAAGAGTTGAAGCTGCTATAGCTGCAAAGGTTGGGCCAACTCATTATTGAACCCTACGCATTAGGACTTAAGCCTCGTACACACGATCGGATTGTTGGCCAACAAAACCGTGGACTTTTGAACAAAGGGCATTGGCCCAAACTTGTCTTGCATACACACGGCCACACAATTGTTGGCCAACAATTACGAACGTAGTGACATGTTACGTTGTTTTTCAGCTCTTTAGCGCCAC
>NC_133324.1:730796712-730821712 GCF_042186555.1 Aquarana catesbeiana
CTTCTGTGAGTTTTGACAGTTGGTGTTGCCTGAATCTCAGCATGTCAAATGAAATTTTCACAGTTCCCTCCAGCTTCATGTAATGTTTTAAGTGGATGGTATAACCATGGCTCAACCACATTTTTACTGTCCCCTGACCACCCATGTGGAACAGACCTATGGTGGCCAAAAAGCTGCTGAAACTCATTTGCTACAGAGACACCAGTGACAGGGCTATATAAAGGCAGGATCAGGTAGTGACAGAGCAACTGTATAAGGAATCGCTAAGCTTTAGCAATTCTGTCACTGGTGAAGAATCACTAATGACATGGGCCTAAATCTGCAGCTGCTGAGGAGCTACTAATCTCAGCATGACCTGCTAGCTGTCATTGTGCTAAAACTCAAAGCACGTCACAGCTGCAGGTTCTCCCTGACTCAGTCTACTGCAAGCAAAGTGCTGAATTAGGCCAAAAAAACCTAAGGTTTCCACAGAAATATCAACAGCTGTGCAAATATATATTTAAAAAAAAAATAAGGATAAAACAGAATGGGTCATGTGACTTATTGACAGTCCAAAAAAAAAATGTGCAATACTTTGTTAAAAGACACAAAGTTCATTCATCGCCAGTCATCATTTAAAAACGGTTTCTTAGATTCAAACGGTCGACATCTCTATTTACAAACAAGCTCCTAAGACGCTGACAAGAAGAAATCCTTTCACTGGTTCACTGACATCTCTTTGTAGACCTGTTCATTTTTTTCCTTTTTCAGCCCTTTTGCCCTTTCAATCACGAGGCATATTACTATACTGTCAGAAAAAAGCAGAACTGCACAACAGGGAGCCCAGCTGGGATAGGAAGAGGGCAGGAGGCTTATGCATTAACATAATAATCCAGCTGCGCTCCCATAGGCCCTTAGGGCAGACAGCATATTAGGTAGGCCTCCTGTGCAGACCCTAGCGGAAACTGCCTGTCAACCTGTGGCAGTTATAGACTGCTCAACAGCACAAGCTTCATCCTGAGCCAAGCGCACAATTACTTTGCGGATAAAGATGGGAATCCATCTTTTTGTGCCTGTTTGGTCTACACCTCATATATCTGACCAATTATTTCTTTACAAATGGGTTTCTGTATGATAGAAGGCATTATCATGTAAAAGGCAATGTATAGTTATTTTGTGCAAATTTTTTCTTTTTTTCTTAGTCAAGACAAAAAAAAATATATGTCTTATAAAGTTTTTAGTCAGATAAATATGCAAATTTGCATTATGGTAATCTTTTGTATTCCCCTACTAATCTAGCAGCTGAAGATATTGGGCTTTGTTTCATATAATTTCCACTATAACTTTTGCCCTAAAATCTGTTAACAAAGCTCATTAGTTCAACCTGAAATTAAACACACAAGTGTAAGAACACCGACTCATCCTAATCTCATTTCTTCTGTATTGGAGGCTTCAATATGAGAGTGAGTGTGTCTGTTGTGTCAAAGGAAATATCTAGCTTTGTGAATTCTTTGTGTACGTATATACATTGTATTTGTGTGTATATATTAGGGGTCGACCGATTATCGGTGTGGCTGATATTCACTTTTTTTTTGAGGAATCGGTATCGGTATCGGTAACAAACTTACAGATATTGCTTCAAGTGGCTGTACTGTGGTGATGCCTGCAGCTGCAGGCATCACCCCGGTACCATTCTTTAGAGCGAGCGGTTGGCTTTCTAGTAATAACAACCAATGTGGCCAAGTAGCCGCTGGGCCATTATCACAAGTAGCAGGAGAAGACTCCCCCCCTCCCGCTGCTCAGCCCAGGTCTCCAGTCCCACCGGGAGGCCTGAGTGACCAGCCGGCACGTAAAATCTGAAATAATCATACCGCCAGGGATGTTAAACAAATGTTTTTAAAAAACAAATTTCTTCCTCAGTTTAGGCTAATATATATTCTTCTACATATTTTTGGTAAAAAATAAATAAATAAATAAATTCAATAAGCGTATATTGATTGGTTTGTGCACAAAGTTATAGCCTCTACAAAACTATGGGAAAGATTTATGGCATTTTTATTATTACTTTTTTTTTTTTTTTTTTTTAGCGGTGCTGCGACATTATGGCAGAGAGATCAGACACTTGACACATTTTTGGGTCCATTGACATTTATACAGCAATCACTGCTATAAAAATGCACTGATTACTGTGTAAATGTCACTGGCAGGGTAGGGGTCAACACTAGGGAGCGATCAAGGGGTTAAATGTGTGTTCCATAGGTGTGTTCTAACTGCGAGGGGATAGGACTGACTGGAGCAGGAGACATATTGTTGTTCCTACTTAGTAGGAACAAATGATAGGTCTCTTCTCTCCTGACAGAACAGGGATTTGTGTGTTTACACACACAAATCCCTGATCCTGCTCTCGTGCACGTGATCGCATGTGGCCGGCGGCGATCACGCCCTAAAAAAGGTACAGATGTACCCAAACAGCGATTCGCGGGAACGAACCACTTTGCTGCCGTATATCAGCGTGAGCCAGTCGACAAGTGGATAAGCAATCACATTCAAACTCAGGCAAGTTCAGCCCCAAATAAAGTTCAGCTGTTCTAGTAGGTCTTTCCTGACATTTTCTTCCTACAGCTAAAGCCATGGTCCGCAGAGAGCCTCCAAAGCATCAGAGGGATCTCAAGGTATCAGTCAGGAGAAGGGTACAAAAGAACTTCCAAGGCATTAGATATACTATAGAACACAGTGAAGACAGTCATCAAGTGGAGAAAATATGGCACAACAGTGACATTACTAAGAACTGGACATCCGTTCAAAACTGATGAAGACGAGAAGAAAACTGGTCAGGGGGGCTGCCAAGAAACCTACAGCAACATTAAAGGAGCTGCAGGAATATCTGGCAAGTACTGGCTGTGTGGTACATGTGACAACAATCTCCCATATTCTTCATGTCTGGGCTACAGGGTAGAGTGGCAAGACTGAAGCCTTTTCTTACGAAGAAAAACATCCAAGCTGGGATAAATTTTGCAAAAACACATCTGAAGTCTCCCAAAAGCATGTGGGAAAATGTGTCATGGTCTAATGAAACCCAGGTTGAACTTTCTGGCCAAAATTCCAAAAGATAGGTTTGGCGCAAAAACAACACTTAACATCACAAAAACAACACCATACCCACAGTGAAGCATGGTGGTGGCAGCATCATACTTTGGGCTGTTTTTCTTTAGCTCAAACAGGGGTCTTATTTAAAAGGTAGAGGGAATTATGAACAGTTCCAAATACCAGTCAATATTGGCACAAAAAATTCAGGCTTCTGCTATAAAGCTGAACATGAAGAGGAACTTCATCTTTCAGCATGACAACGACCCAAAGCATACACCCAAATCAACAAAGGAATGGCTTCACCAGAAGAAGATTAAAGTTTTGGAATGGTCCAGCCAGAGCCCAGACCTGAATTCAATTGAAAATCAGTGAGGTGACCTGAAGAGGGCTGGGCACAGGAGATGCCCTCGCAAATCTGACAGGTTTGGAGTGTTTTTGCAAAGAAGAGTGGGCAAATATTACTAAGTCAAGATGTGCCATGCTGATAGACTCATACCCAAAGTATTAGTTTAAGGCTGTGTACACTTATACAGCCATATTATTTTAGCTTTTTAATTTTTTCTTTTCTCAACCTAAAAAAGATTTCAGTTTGTTGTTCAACTGAGTTGTACAGTTTATAGGTCACATTAAGGGTGGAAAAAGTTCTGAAATGTCATTTTTTTTTTACATCACAAAAAAAAAAACTGTCATTTTAACAAGGGTGTTTAGACTTTTTATAGATCACAAAATCTCCAGTTGTACTCAAATTAGTTGAGGCAAAAATGAATACATCCCACTACAAAAACTACTATATCTAGTATTTTGTATGACCTCCATGATTTGTAAGGACAGCACCAAGTTTCTAGGCATGAGATGAACAAGTTGGTGACATATTGGAACATCCATCTTTTTCCATTCTTCAAGAACGACCGCTTTTAGAGCCTGGATGCTGGATGGAGAGTGATGCTCAACTTGTCTCTTCAGAATTTCCCATAGGTGTTTGAATGGGTTCAGATCAGGAGACATACTTGACCACTAAATCACTTTTACCCTGTTCTTCAGAAATGCAACCGTGGCCTTAGATGTGTGTTTTGAATCATTGCCATGTTGGAAAATTTCACGACGACCAAGGGCACGGAGTGATGGTAGCATCTTCTCTCATTATAGAGCAGTACATCTGTGAACTCATGATACCATCAATGAAATGCAGCTCTCTGACACCAGTAGCACTCATGCAACCCCACAGAAGGACCACTGCCACCACCATGCATTTTTTTTGTACTCCTCACCTTTGCAATGCCATAAAGTTTTGAAGCCATCAGTTCCAAAAACATTTATCTTGGTTTCATCACTCCATAGTACAGAGTCCCAGTAGTAGTATTCTTTTTCAGCATGGACTTGGCAAATTCTAGGTAGGCTTTTTTATGCATGGGCTTTAGGAGAGGCTTCCTTCATGGACCACACCCATGCATGCCATTCCTCTGCAGTGTAGGCCATATTGTGTCACAAGAAACTATCACCCCAGTTTGGCTTTCTACTTCTTTAGCTAACTGCGGTGAACTTGCATGGTTATTTTCTTCAACCCTTCTCATCAGAAGACACTCCTGTCAAGGTGTTAACTTTCATGGACGGCCTGGACATCTGTGAGAAGTTTGCAGTTCCATCTTTGTTAAATTTTTTACTCACTTTTGCTACAGTATTCTGACTGATAAGTAAAGCTTTGCTGATCTCCTTGTAGCCTTCACCTTTCTTGTGTAAAGAAATTATTTTCTGTCTCAGGCCTTGTGACATTTCTCTTACATGTGGTGCCATTGCTGACAGAATGAAATGGGAAGGGGTTTTCTTTTGTAAAGCAATGCCCTTTTGTAATCAACAGTCTGTTGGACACCTGTTTCACCACTAGCCGACCTGCTGCCGTCATACTGCGGCAGGTTGGCTCTCCTGCGCAAATCACAGTAGCTGTACGTCAGCCCTTTAAATAGCTTTAAGCAGGCACGCAAGCGCCGCGTGACGTAGGAGCTGATGCACGTGGCCGGCGGCCAAGATGTCCACTGGGCACTCGCGATCGCTCCTGAGAGAGAACGGGGGATCTGTCGATGTAAACAGACCGATCCCCCGTTCTGTCAGGGGGAGGAGAAAGATATGCTGTTTATAGTAATTAGAAAAAGCAATGTCTCTACTCCCAGTCACTACACTGCCCCCACAGTTGACCTCCCTAGGACACACTTAACCCCTTCCCTGCCAGTGACATTTATACAGTAATCAGTGGCTATTTTTTATCTCTTATCGTTGTATAAATGTCAATGGTCCAAAAAAAAAAAAAAAAAAAGTGTCCGAGCTGGCCGCCGCAATGTCGCAGTCCCGCTAAAAATAACAGATCGCTGTCATTACTAGAAAAAAAAATATTAAAAATGCCATTAATCTATCCCCTTTTTGTAAGCGCTATAACTTTTGCACAAACCAATCACTATATGCTAATTGCGATTTTTTTTACCAAAAATATGTCGAAGAATACATATTGGCCTAAACTGATGAATACATTTGTTCTTTAAACATTTTTTTTTTAAGATATTTATTATTATAGCAAAAATTAAAACATATTGTTTCTTTTTTCAAAATTGACGCAAAAAATAAAAACTGCAGAGGTGATGAAATACCACCAAAAGAAAGCTCTATTTGTGGGAAAAAAAGGGAAGTCCATTTTGTTTGGGTACAGTGCCGCACGACCGCACAATTGTCAGTTAAAGCGACGCAGTGCGGTACTAAAAAAAATGGTCTGGTCATTAAGGGGGCAAATCGTTTCGGGGCTGAAGTGGTTAATTAATAATTAGACTCACCTGTAGTTGAATTCTTGTTAATTGCAATTTTGTGTCTAAAATGTAGCTTTGCTCCTAAGACTTTCTGGGGTGTATTCATTTTTGCAACATGGTCTTTTTGTGTGTGCAAACTAACAAATCTTGGTTGCAAGCAATGGCCCACATTTGTGGGAGTATTTGTACTATAGTGTCCCATAGAAAATGTTGATTCTGAAAGGAAAGTAAAGGTTTTCTGACAAATCTGTCAGGGTGTACTCATTTATGTTGAGCACTGTATATTGCATTATATATTGTATATACAGTAACTCACAAAAGTGAGTACACCCCTCACATTTTTGTAAATATTTTATTACATCTTTTCATGTGACAACACTGCAGAAATGACGCTTGGCTACAATGTAAAGTAGTGAGTGTACAGCTTGTATAACAGTGTAAATTTGCTGTCCCCTCAAAATAACTCAACTCCATTAATGTCTAAACTGCTGGCAAGAAACACCCCTAAGTGAAAATGTCCAAATTGGGCCCAAAGTGCCAATATTTTGTGTGGCCACCATTAATTTTCCAGCACTGCCTTAACCCTCTTGGGCATGGAGTTCACCAGAACTTCACAGGTTGCCACTGGAGTCCTCTTCCACTCCTCCATGATGACATCACAGAAATGGTGGATGTTAGAGACCTTGCGCTCCTCCACCTTCTGTTTGAGGATGCCCCACAGACGCTCATTAGGGTTTAGGTCTGGAGACATGCTTGGCCAGTCCATCATCTTTACCCTTAAGCTTCTTTAGCAAGACAGTGGTCATCTTGGAGGTGTGTTTGGGGTCGTTATGTTGGAATACTGCCCTGCGGCCCAGTCCCCGAAGGGAGGGGGATCATGCTTTGCTTCAGTATGTCACAGTACATGTTGGCATTCATGGCTCCCTCAATAAACTTTAGCTCCCCAGTGCTGGCAGCACTCATGCAGCCCCAGACCATGACGCTCCCACCACCATGGTTGACTGTAGGCAAGACGTACTTGTCTTTGTACTCTTCGCCTGGTTGCCGCCACACACGCTTGACACCATCTGAACCAAATAAGTTTACCTTGGTCTCATCAGACCACAGGACATGGTTCCAGAAATCAATGTCCTTAGTCTGCTTGTCTTCAGCAAACTGTTTGCAGGCTTTCTTGTGCATCATCTTTAGAAGAGGCTTCCTTCTGGGATGACAGCCATGCAGACCAATTTGATGCAGTGTGCGGCGTTTGGTCTGAGCACTGACAGGCTGACCCCCACCCCTTCAACCTCTGCAGCAATGCTAGCAGCTCTCATATGTCTATTTCCCAAAGACAACCTTTGGATATGACGCTGAGCACGTGCACTCAGCTTCTTTGGTTGACCGTGGTGAGGCCTGTTCTGAGTGGAACCTGTCCTGTTAAAGCGCTGTATGGTCTTTGGCCACTGTGCTGCAGCTCAGTTTCAGGGTCTTGGCAATCTTCTTATAGCCTAGGCCATCTTTATGCAGAGCAACAATTCTTTATTTCAGATCCTTAGAGAGTTCTTTGCCATGAGGTGCCATGTTAAACTTCTAGTGACCAGTATGAGAGAGTGAGAGCAATAACACCAAATTTAACACACCTGCTCCCCATTCACACCTGAGACCTTGTAACACTAACAAGTCACATGACATTGGGGAGGGAAAATGGCTAATATCGCCTAACTTGGACATTTTTACTTAGGGGTGTACTCACTTTTGTTGCCAGCAGTTTAGACATCAATGGCTGTGTGTTGAGTTATTTTGAGGGAACAGCAAATTTACACTATTATACAAGCTGTACACTCACTACTTTACATTGTCACAAAGTGTCATTTCTTCAGTGTTGTCACATGAAAAGATAAATATATAATATTTACAAAAATGTGAGGGGGGTGTAATCACTTTTGTGAGATACTGTATAATGTGGCTGCATCAGGCTCCGTTCACACTTGTGTGACTTGTCACGCGCCTTTGGACACAAAGTCACATGACAAGTCGCAGCCCACTGACTTAGTCACAATCACTTTGAAAAGGTTTGTGCACTACTTTGATGCGACTTGAGTGCCATAAAGTGTAAAGGCGAATCCAAGTTGCATTGGAATCGTGCGATTTTGGAGTCGCAAAAGTGTGGACAGAGCATAAAGGATGGTACGCACTGAGGCACAATCATTCGATTTTCGGATAGTGCGTACACATCTTTCGACATTTGATTCAGACTTTACCAACAAAAATTTTCAAAAAGGGACAAACTCCAAAAATTTTATTGTATATGAACAAAACTAAAGATTATTGTTCAGGGCTGGTTCACACCACAAAAACACTCCCTGGATGCATTTCTGCATGTGTGTTTTTAAAGAGTTCCGGTGCATTTTTGATGTGTTCCAGTGCATTTTACTGCGTTCCAGTACAGTCTAGTGCAGGAAAAATGCAGCATGTTCTACTATTTTTGCAGGAACTGGAAAGTCCTGGAACTGACAGCACTAGTGTGAACTATGCCACTGGAAACCATATAACCTATTTTCCATGCGTTTTTGTTTGGAGTGGGCTGTGCATATGCAGAGCACACACAGACCTGCCATCCACCCGCTCCGCTCATTGTGGCCCGTGACTGGTTACCAAGACGCTTAGGTGGCCCTTGCTCTTCAAAAGGTTGGGTACCCCTGTATTAAAGCCCTGTATCCTGCACTGATTGGCATGGGGCCAGGACTGAGGGTTATTATGGTACTATGGTGATCTATAATAGTCTGCTGATGTTAAAAACAGGCTAAGTATATGTTGGTGCATGGTGGAAGGCGATAAATTAGATGGACTAGGCCCTGGTTCACATTGATGCTACTTTGAAAACGCGCTACTTCACTTGAAGTAGCATGATTTCAAAGTAGCAAGGTCAGCGCGATTTCAGGTGCTACTTGAAAGACATCCTTGTGGCTTCATGCACAGATATCTAATGAAGTCGCACCTGAAATCGGCAAAAGTAGTGGAACTACTTTTGCAAATCATTGCGGCTCCGCAAAATCGGTGTCGCACCGATTGTAACAGTGCCATTGCCTCCAATAGGGTGCGACTTGTCATGCGATTTGATCTCTCAAATTGCATGACAAATCGCTCTGGTGTGAACCTAGGCTAAAAGTAATAAGAGCCAGCATAGTGCTGGGGTTAGAAGTATGCTCTCACTAATATGGCGCCATTAAGTGAAGCACAGGAGAGTGAGATACACTATAGAATTGCAGAAGGTAGAGTGTAATGTGGTGGCAGCAGGCCATAAATAAAGTAGCACGAAGGTTGGACCCTATTGTGTGTAATGTGGTACTGGGTGCAGAAGGTTGATTACATGTTCAGCTGTGCTTTAAAATACACAAGGATTATAAACTGGAGCTGGGAAAGTGTATGTTAGATCAGTTATAAATTGTAGGATTTATCAATGTGCAGGAGAGGAACATTGTAATTGTAAAGGCAATTTTTCATTTTGGATATTCATTCATTTGGATCAACCAAAAATTTGTGCTTTTCCTTTACTTTCACTTTCAATGATAACAGTAAACAGGTCAAATAAAGAGAAGGTGAATCTCCCTAACAGAGGCACAGGCCACAATAAAAACCTGGCAGGTGCTAATCCCTCTCCACTCTATCCATACCTAAAGTTACACTTTATTATAAGTAGCCCACCCCCATGTTTATTAGATATACAGTGCTCAGCATAAATGAGTATACACCAACTCGGCTCGGTCTATGTCGGTGGCGAGAGGAGCCGAGAAGAGCCGAATATCTCGGCGGCGGTAAATTTAAAACCCAAACATGCTGAAATTTTGGGGAAGGCTGCAGATGGACAGTGTGCAAGGCTGCAGATGGACAGTGTGCAAGGCTGCAGATGGACAGTGTGCAAGGCTGCATTGATGGGCATTTAAAATGTAAAATGTACGCCGATAAATACGGTATATATAATATTTATTATACAGGATTTATATAGTGCAAACACTTTATGCAGTGCTTTTTCAACATGAAGCCAGACAGTACAGTTAAAATACAATTCAATACAGGAGTCAGAAGGCCCTGCTTGTTAGAGCTTAGAATCTAAGCACTCTCTCTCTCTCTAGGTGTGTGTATATATATATATATATAAAAAAAAATACACACATACAGTGCTCAGCATAAATGAGTACACCCCTAACAGATTTGTCAGAAAACCTTTACTTTCCTTTCAGAATCAACATTTTCTATGGGACACTATACTACAAAATACTCCCACAAATGCGAGTCATTGATTGCAACCAAGATTTGTTAATTTGCACACACAGAAAAAGTATTTTTCCTAACAAATTCATTCAAGACTATTTTGCAAAAATGAATACACCAGAATGAAAGTCTTAGAAGCAAAGCTACATTTTAGACAACAAAATCCGAATTAACAAGAATTCAACTACAGGCGAGTCTAATTATTCATTAAATAGGTGTCCAGCAGACAGTTTATTATAAAAGGGCGATCCTTAAAGAAAACCCCTTCCCATTCCATGCTGTCAGCAATGGCACCACGTGGAAGAGAAGTGTCACAAGACCTGAGAAAGGAAATAATTTCTTTACACAAGGGGGAAAGCTACAAGAGGACCAGCAAAGCTTTATTTAGTCAGAATACTATAGCAAAAGTGATACAATTATTTAACAAAGATGGAACTGCAACCATCTCACATAGACGTCCAGGCAGTCCACAGAGGTTAACACCTTGAAAGGACCATCTTCTGATGGGAAGGGTTGAAGAAAAATCACTATGCAAGTTCACTAAAGTTAGCTAGAGAAGTAGAAAGCCAAACTGGGGTGATTGTTTACAGTGAAACATTACAGCATACACTGCAGATGAATGGCATGCATGGGTGTTGTCCACGAAGGAAGCCTCTTCCATGCACAAAAAAGCCAGCCTAGAATTTTCCCGGGGTCCATGCTGAAAAAGAAGACTACTACTGGGACTCTGTACGCTGGAGTGATGAGACCGAGATAAATATTTTTGGGACTGATGGCTTTAAATCTGTATGACGTCGCAAAGGCAAGGAGTACAAAGAAAAAGGTATGGTACCTACAGTAAAACATGGTGGTGGCAGTGTCCTTCTGTGGGGCTGCATGAGTGCTGCTGGTGTCAGCGAGCTGCATTTCGTTGATGGTATCATGAATTCACAGATGTACTGCTCTATATTGAAAGAGAAGATGCTACCATCACTCTGCCCTTGGTCATCATGCACTTTTCCAACATGACAATGATCCAAAACACACATCTAAGGCCACTGTTGCAGTTCTGAGGAAGAATGAGGTGAAAGTGATGCAATGGCCAAGTATGTCTCCTGATCTGAACTCAATCGAACACCTATGGGGAATTCTGAAGAGACAAGTTGAGCATCACTCTCCATCCAGGCTCTAAGAGGTTGTTCTTGAAGAATGGAAAAAGATAGATGTTGCAATATGTCGCCAACTTGTTCATTCCAAGCCTAGAAGACTTGGTGCTGTCCTTACAAATCATGGAGCTCATACAAAATACTAGATGTAGTAGTTTTTGTTGCGGGGTGTATTCATTTTCGCATCAACTAATTTGAGTAAATCTGAAGATTTTGTAATCCAAGTGATAGGATTAACCTTACGTTCATGTAAAGAGCTAAACAAATGTTCTATAAAACTCAGGTTGTCAAAAGTGTGGAAATTGTTCTTGTGTTCATTGAGATATTGATTAAAATCTTACTTTTCAAAATTGGTGTACTCATTTATGCTAAGCACTGTAGCAATTTTAAAGTAAACCTGTTGTAAGAGATAAAATATGATTTTTCAATTTCCTGTAAAATCCTTTTCTTGGAGTATATAGTATAGTAAAAGATACTGTATTCTTAGTCCTAACCATGGGTTATAGGCAGCTCGCCAGAAATCACAGAGCAGCTTGAAAAACCTTAAGCTGAAAACTGGCATCAGTGAAGGACTGAACTTTCACTTGGTAAAACTTTTTATTTTTTGGTAAATTCTTTTTAATGCATTTAAAAGCCAAAGAGGAGGGTCCTGCCAAAAAATATATATTTAAAAGTCAGCAGCTACAAATACTGTAGCTGCTGATCTTTAATAGTAGCGCACTTACCTGTCCAGGGAGCCCGCAGTGTCGGCACCCCAGTCGATCTTCGGCTTGATTCCCAGGTGCAGCCGCCGCCATTCCTGGTATGGGAACTGGGCAGTGAAGCCCTTCGGCTTCACTGCTGGTTCCCTATTGCGCATGCGCGAAGCACGCTGCGCTTTCCAATTGGCCCGGCAGCGGGGGAAAGAGGTGGGGGGGGGCGAACTCCTGGAAGATCAGGCCGTGGCCTGTCTCCCGGAAGTGGGGAAAGGGACCTGTCATAAAGGGGTCCCCATTTTCCCCTCCCCCCTGAAAGGTGGCAAATGTGACACAGGAGGAGGTGATGACGCATATAAGCGGACGTTCCAATTTTGGGTGGAACTTCGCTTTAAGATGTACAAAACAAAGGCTATTGGGCATACCCAGGCTTAAAAACCACTGAGAAAAAAATAAAATAAAGGCACACAAAAACAAAAGTCAAGGTGAACATACTCATTTCTGCTGGTAGGCACTAAATATGATAAAGGAGAACAATTGCCCACATAACAATGAAATAACCAATGTCAAATACTAGGAAGCAGATGGGCACTAATCATGGGAGCACTGGTGTTGAGACGACCGTATCCCATACCTTAGAGAATTTGTAAGGGCATCCTCTAGATTCATATGTGAATTTATACAATGGCGCCATTTTTTTTTTAACAACAAACTTCCAGAAGTCAAAAGTAGGAGCCGGCAGAGATCTCCATTTAAAGGAGTATAGACCTGCAAGCATAAAATAATAACAGTCCTATCAAAATTCTCAGGGTCCCCGGAGGTGGCTAGCAAATTAACTAGACCCAATATACAAACATCAATGGATACGGGTACCAAAAGGGTAGTAACTAAACAAATGCACAACAAAGCTCAACGCCCGGACAGTCCCAAAACATGTGTAAAAACGTGGCAGGGTCTTCCAAACAATGCCAGCATTTAGAGGAGTTTATGGGAAAAATTATGTAATGCAGGGGAGCGAAGTAGACTCTATGAAGAATTTTAAATTGCATGAATCTATTCCTGACGAGTCACCTGGTAAAACAAATGTGTGAACAGGGGACCATGTGGCAGCCTTACAAATCTAAGAAACAAAAGGTTGATTTAATAAAATTGGAGAGTGCAAAATATGGTGCAGCCGTGCATGGTAGCCAATCAGCTTCTAACTTCAACTTGTTCACTTAAAGCAGAATTTTGGATAGAGCAGGGGGACCCACAGCTCTGGAGCTGTATAGCACACTGTGGCTCAACATGGCATACATCATGCCAAGGTGAGCAGCCACAAAGGATCTAGTGTCCAAAGCAAATTTACAGGCCAGCCCAGCATCTTCTTTCATATGGGGTCCATGTACAGTCCTCAAAGGCTCAGCCAAAAAGTCAATAAAAGCTCAGGAAAGCCACTGTGGCTATTCAGCAGCTACAGCATGGCAGAAGGATCTTAAAGGATGAAACCCCAGCAAAAAATTGGGAGATCAAGTTCACAAAAAAGAGAGAACATCCATAAACTTGGAAAAAAACTGAAGCTAGCTTGGAGTGGAAGGTGTTTTAAAGGGGTGTCCCGAAAAAAATTGTTGTGCACTATAAGCCAACCAGTTGCAGCCTTCTCAGGAAGTACTAAAACACAGTGGTGGCAAAAAGGGGATTTTGACTAAACCTGAATTTGTATCAGTGAGCATTTTCTTACATTTAACTCCCCTTGTGCTTGCTTTTATGATGAATATACACTCTGAAACCCATGAAAATGCCTTTGCAATTGGAATATTTCTTATGGTCCCAAAAATTTCACTTAACCACCAATAACACTAAATGGCAACCAATCCAATAACAAGTTAGTTTGGGAAAGCTGTGGTCAAACTGTCACAAATACAGCAGCTATGACTCGGCTAATGGACACTGGCTATAAAAGGTTGCAGGAGTTAATGGAAGTTCACATGGGCAATTAATAGGCTCAGTTCTATATAACATGGCTTATGTATACATTGACTAAATCTAGTTTTAAATGAAGCGTGCTAATTGATTGTGCTGTCATTGGCAAATAATGTGTTCACTACAGACTCTGGAGATTTGATAGCTTAAAAAGGCAAAAGCATTAGACACAGATTTGTCAAATTAGTTTTAATAATTCTAAGATATTATTTAAGAAAAACAACTGCCCTGATTGATTATTATGCAGGCACCAATAATGGGTGCAATGGATTTTTTTCCTGAGTGATAATAAAAGATGTGACACAAATTACGTGCCCATAAGTTATTCTCAGGTACCTTTGATCTACAGCCCTGAACGAATTCACTTGCCTTCCGTAGTTGTCCTCTGGGACGCTCTCAGAATCAGACATCTGGCTACTTTGCTGTTTTAGGCTAATCCAGCCCCAAAGGATTATGGATGGGAAAAATGACATGAAGACAAGAGGGCCCTAACAAAGGAGGGTATATCAGCTGCACACTCTGGAATGAGCTGTTATCCTGTGTGTAGTAGATGAAAACATAGCAATGGCATGAAACTGGCTAAACAACTTCTCTCTGTTTCAAATAATCAGTGCCTTCTAGGTGGATAACACAGTTTATAAGGAGTAGCAGTTTATTGTTCCATTAGCGTAGTTTATGAAAAGCATAAATAACCATCAAACAGATTTTGCAGAGATTCAAATACATTAACTAGACAAATGATACTTACAAACTTGGCAGTCATTATACAAAAAGTATTTCAAATACTGTACTACACAAAATTATAATTTATAAAAGTCCTAAATGGAAATGCAGACTTTTTTTGGTGGTACAATGGACAAAGATCAAGACATCGGTGACGTTTCTTTTGCTATCTGTATAATATATATATATATATATATATATATATATATATATATATATATATATATATATATATATATATATATATATATATATATATATCACACACACACACACATATATATATATACACATACATACAGTGGGGACGGAAAGTATTCAGACCCCCTTACATTTTTCACTATTTGTTATATTGCAGCCATTTGCTAAAATCATTTAAGTTCATTTTTTTCCTTATTAATGTACACACAGCACCCCATACTGACAGAAAAACACAGAATTGTTGACATTTTTGCAGATTTATTAAAAAAGAAAAACTGAAATATCGCATGGTCCTAAGTATTCAGACCCTTTGCTCAGTATTTAGTAGAAGCACCCTTTTGATCTAATACAGCCATGAGTCTTTTTGGGAAAGATGCAACAAGTTTTTCACACCTGGATTTGGGGATCCTCTGCCATTCCTCCTTGCTGATCCTCTCCAGTTCTATCAGGCTGGATGTTAAATGTTGGTGGACAGATATTTTTAGGTCTCTCCAGAGATGCTCAATTGGGTTTAAGTCAGGGCTCTGGCTGGGCCATTCAAGAACAGTCACGGAGTTGTTGTGAAGCCACTCCTTCGTTATTTTAGCTGTGTGCTTACGGTCATTGTCTTGTTGGAAGGTAAATCTTCGGCCCAGTCTGAGGTCCTGAGCACTCTGGAGAAGGTTTTCGTCCAGGATATCCCTGTACTTGGCTGCATTCATCTTTCCTTCAATTGCAACCAATCGTCCTGTCCCTGCAGCTGAAAAACACCCCCACAGCATGATGCTGCCACCACCATGCTTCACTTTTGGGACTGTATTGGACAGATGATGAGCAGTGCCTGGTTTTCTCCACACATACCGCTTAGAATTAAGGCCAAAAAGTTCTATCTTGGTCTCATCAGACCAGAGAATCTTATTTATCATCATCTTGGAGTCCTTCAGGTGTTTTTTTTTTTTTTTTTAGCAAACTCCATGCGGGCTTTCATGTGTCTTGCACTGAGGAGAGGCTTCCGTCGGGCCACTCTGCCATAAAGCCCCGACTGGTGGAGGGTTGCAGTGATGGTTGACTTTCTACAACTTCCTCCCTACTGCATCTCTGGAGCTCAGCCACAGTGATCTTTGGGTTCGTCTTTACCTCTCTCACCAAGGCTCTTCTCCCCCAATAGCTCAGTTTGGCCAGACGGCCAGCTCTAGGAAGGGTTCTGGTCGTCCCAAACGTCTTCCATTTAAGGATTATGGAGGCCACTGTGCTCTTAGGAACCTTAATTGCTGCAGAACTTTTTTCGTAACCTTGGCCAGATCTGTGCCTTGCCACAATTCTGTCTCTGAGCTCTTCAGGCAGTTCCTTTGACCTCATGATTCTCATTTGCTCTGACATGCACTGTGAGCCTTAAGGTCTTATATAGACAGGTGTGTGGCTTTCCTAATCAAGTCCAATCAGTATAATCAAACACAGCTGGACTCAAATGAAGGTGTAGAACCATCTCAAGGATGATCAGAAGAAATGGACAGCACCTGAGTTAAATATATGAGTGTCACAGCAAAGGGTCTGAATACTTAGGAACATGTGATATTTCAGTTTTTCTTTTTTAATAAATCTGCAAAAATGTCAACAATTCTGTGTTTTTCTGTCAATATGGGGTGCTGTGTGTACATTAATGAGGAAAAAAATTAACTTAAATGATTTTAGCAAATGGCTGCAATATAACAAAGAGTAAAAAATTATAATATTAATATATATAGGCATTTTCCTAATGGCCTTCCCCAAATACAGGTTTCACCAAAACAGAAAGTGAAGGAATATCTTTCCAACAGGAACACAGACAGCTATGAAAGCCTTTTCATTTGAAGTCAAGTGGAACAGGAAGTATTATAAATTGAGGCAGGTCTTTACTGGGGTATGTGTTTTGTTGGGAAGATTTATCGCTCAATAAAGGTGATCACATGAAAGGAAAGAACAAACATCCAAAAATCTTCTAATCCTTACCCACTTCAACCAAAACTTTAATGTACATTATCACTACATTATAACCGATGAATAAGCCAGCGGTCGCCAACCAATAATCCGTGAACCACAAGAAATTTTTGGAGGTCCTGCCGCAAATCAGCATTGTGATGGATGTATACAGCCCAATGTTGTTTCCAGTGTTGTTCTCCCTGACAGTCAATATTGTTAGCGTGCATGATGAGTCAGAGCATTGTGTGAATAAGGCCGAGTTTACACTTGTACGACAAATGCTCCGACATTGGGAGCTCATGTCGCATGACGTTTAAAAATAAATGTTTCCTTATGAGAGCCTTCTTAACTGGTCCGACTTTGAAAATGCTCCCTGCACTACTTTGGTCTGACTTTGATCCTACTTCAGCCCATTGAATATCACTGAAGTCGGATGAAAGTCAGATCACTGTCTTAACTGATCTGACTTTGGAATGCGACTTGTGCTCTGACGATCTTGAAGGGGAATCCCACGACCCAAAAAAAAAAAAATGGCATGTGTTCCCCATCCAAGACTATACCAGGCCCTTTGGTCTGGTATGGAATTTAAGAGGAACCCCCACGCCAAAAAACCGACGTGGGGTCCCCCCCAAAATCCATACCAGACCCTTATCTGAGCACACAGCCAGTAGGTCAGGAAAGGGGGTGGGGACAAGTGAGCCCCCCCTGAACCGTACCAGCCACATGCCCTCAACATGGGGGGTGGGTGCTTAGGGCAGGGGGGCCCTGCGCCCCCACCCCAAAGCACCTTGTCCCCATGTTGATGAGGCCAAGGGCCTCTTCCACAGTCCTGGTTGTTGGTTTTCGGGGTCTGCGGGCGGGGGGCTTATCGAAATCTGGAAGCCCCCTTTAACAATGGGGCCCCCAGATACCGACCCCCCCACCCTATGTGAATGAGTATGGGGTATATTGTACCCCTACCCATTCACCTAAAAAAAAAAAAGTGACAGAGGCATGATGGGGCGGAGACGTCATAAGGGGGCAGGGTCTCCATGTGATGTCAACAGATGGCCACGCCCCATGTCTTTATAAGTCATAGCACATCTGGCATTACACCGGGAGAGCGCATCGAGGCAACATCAGAAGAACAGAGAGGAGATCCGGCAGAGGCATGAGACAGCGGACAGAGGGAGAAGAACTGGGGAGGGCTAGAAGTCATCAGCGGAGGAGAACCGGCAGAGGCAGAAGACATCAGCGGAGGAGGGAAAAGAGCCAGAGAGGGCAGAAGAAATCGGAAGCGACGCCAGAGCTGCCCTAATAAATTACTTTAAAAACCTGTGTACTGCGTTTTATTTTTGACACTTTTTTTTAATTTTTTTTTTTAGGTGAATGGGTGGGGGTACAATGTACCCCATACTCATTCACATAGAGTTGGGGGCCGGTATCTGGGGGGCCCCCTTGTTAAAAGGGGGCTTCCAGATTCCAATAAGCCCCCCCCGCCCGTAGAATCCGAAAACCAACGACCAGGGTTGTCGAGAAGAGGCCCTTATTCTCATCAACATGGGGACAAGGTGCTTTGGGGTGGGGGCGCAGGGCCCCCCTGCCCCAAAGCACCCACCACCCATGTTGAGGGCATTTGGCCTGGTACGGTTCAGGATTGGGGGGGTGGTGCTCGCTCGTCCACACCCCCTTTCCTGACCTGCCAGGCTGTGTGTTTCGATAAAGGCCCGGTTTGTAAATTGGGAAAAAAAAGGGCGCGGGGGTTCCCCTTAAAATCCATACCAGATCGAAGGGCCTGGCATGGTCTTGGAGGGGGAACCCATGCCTTTTTTTTTTGGCGTGGAGTTTCCCCTAAAAATTGATACCAAACACAAAGTGCCTGGTATTGTTGGGATCAGAGTCGAATCCCCATTCATTGAAGTCAGACGGATATCGGACTTCAAGTCGCAGGGCAAAGTCGGATCCACAGTCATATAACTGTCGTGTCGTACCAGTGTGAACCTGGCCTCAGGCAGCAGTGTGATCCAGCGGTAGGGGGGCAGAGGGCAGAGAGTCAGAGCATTGTGTGTATAAGGCATGCATAATTCATGTTAGTGGTCCGCGGGATCAAAATTGTGAGTTCAGTGGTTCATGAGGCCGAAAGGTTGACGAGCACTGGAATAAATTATTCCAAAAATTAAATAAAAGAAAAACAAACATACGCTTAGGAAATTGACCTTATTTATCAATCTCCATTCATACTTGGAATCGGGTGATTCTGCCCGTGATTCCAGAATCGCGGCAAAGCGCGGGATGCAATTGCGAGGCCAATACTTCTTAATTGCACAAGAAATCGCCCTGTATTTGCGGCAAAATCGCAAAGCGTGAAGCTGGTTGCTCAAGCAGGAGTTTCTTATAGCGACAGCTTCGCGCTGTTATAAATTTCCAATTACAGGAAGTCCCTGAGTTACGAACACAATAGGGACTGTAGGTTTGTTCGTAAGTCAAAGTTGTTCGTAAGTCGCAACACTGCATTTGTAAGTGTAACGTCCACCTGTGCATGGATGTGGGACGTTCCGGGCGCTTGTTATGTTATCTGGGGCTCTTCTGGCCATGCAGTACTGCAGTATGGGATGTGTCCGGAGGTATCCAGGACCAGCGTGGAGCACAAGTGGCCGGCATTTGAGGCCGTTCGTAAGTAGGAGTCGTTCGTAACTCGGGTGTTAGTAACTCAGGGACTGCCTGTATTTGGACCCATACATGGCCTCTCCTCGCCAGGTCATATACGAACTGGTCCAAATGAGGAAACACTCTGCTCCCATACTGCAACAGGAGCTTAATATTTGCTCTATATAAATTGTACTTTGGCAAACTCTTTCAACATGTCAGGCCATGAACTATGTATTAGATGACCTTCCAAAGCTGTTTTTAGCATTTTCAACAATTTATGATTCAGACAGAAAGCTTTTTGTAAAGTAATAAGTCACACAAAAGTGTTAACCGTTTGAAGAAAGGGAAGTAAACAAAACAGCATGGATCCGCTGTCAGATGAGATATAAGTTAATCGTCTTTCCAAAGGAAATACATATTGCGAGAGAGCACTCACCTCATTACCACCGACAGCTTTGGTCAAAATTACTGCTGAGGAAACTGGAGGAGGCATACAGCTCACCGTCTGCAAACTGAAATATAACAGAATTAATTAGCCAATATTAAATATTACTTTTGACTGGCTTATAATTAAAAAAAAGTGTTAAGTAATGTGAAATAGTAAGCAAACTCTGGTATGTTTTTAAAAACAATACACTGGCAGAAATAAATGAAAAGGGTTATTTTAACTTGCTACATATAACGTCATCATGGCTAAGGCTTGCCGGATGACACCACAGCCGAGCTGTTCGAGTTTCTGTAAAAAGGCTGTCATTTCTCTGTGTAGATATCTGTGTAGATATTTTATGGAATAAATTGGATATTTTAAAAGTTGCGCTATGAGACTTCTCCCTTTGTATATTTGATGTATACGCGTGTCGAAGCTTGATTAAGGAGTGTTGGCTGACGTTTTCATTATATGCTGGGGACTTCGATGCTAATCCCAGTCATTTGGGTCACTGAGCTGTGTGGAGATCCGAAAGTGAGAGTGTCGGCTCTTCCAAGCTATACAAGCGCAAGCGATCTCTATAGCTTGAGATCACTGTGGTTTAGTAAGAGGCCCCATTATCTTACTAGCACTTTGAGCACTGGAGTACTTTTTATATCGGAGCACAGAGCACTTTGTTTTTCACATGGATGGACTTTTTAAGATTTTTGATCTTTGATTATGAGTGAATAATGAACTGTTCTTATAATCAATCATTTAATTTTCATACTTTTGATAGGTTACTAATGAAATAGACTTGTTATTGTTTTATTTCACTTTATTTACACAATGCTGAGGAGTCTTTTTCCTATGCAATAAGGTTTTTTCACATGCACAGGTGTTCACATTATGAATTTATTGCTATTTAACGAGACAGCGCACCATCTTCTATTTTGTTGGCTAATTATCTATATTGCACTGGCACTTCACAAGGGACACTGAACTATTGACATCAGTCCACAGAAAGGAGCAAATAACCTAATGTTCTTTCAAAATCTTTACATATGCACATACTATCAAGTCCCAATTCAGCATATTAGTATTAATTTATGTATTTTTAAACTGGCTCCATATTTAGAAAATCTAAAGATTAAAATAAACCACGATCAGACTGAAATCACCAGCTCAGCAGAATACCATAGTCTACTAAATACTCCTTATTAAATGATTGCAGAAAAGCCACACAGACTGAACATAAGGTATTACTCTGGTCTGAAATAAAAACCCTTAAGATTGGCTCGATGGCAGCAGTTTTCTACAACACCTCCTTTGGGTCCATTTTGACCTTGGAAGTCACCTACTCCTTATTGCTATACATTTTAATCAGTCATCCAGGGATAAAGCTCTTTAGTTACCCATGGTGTAGTCAAGAGACGATGAAAACAAGAACATGGGTCTAATACCATCCATCAGTGCTTGGATCTATAAAAAGCACCAAAGCTGCTGTATCCAAAAATTCAATAAAAGGACTTCATACATGCGTGTAAATTAATCAATTCTTTACAGCGCATTTGGCCCATGTATACAAATGTGCATACAACTAAAAAAATAAATATTATACGATAAAGTGCAAACAAAAGTGTCCATTTATTAAAATTCCACAAAAAATGCAGATATCTCCAACAAATTACCCTTGATACAGTGTCCACATCATAGATCCCATAAAAGTGCTCTCATGTTCACTTCCTGAATACATGCAGACAAATAACGCAGTGCTCCAGTGATCCTCCACCACCACTAACACAAAAAACTCACCACCCACTACAGGTAAGTCAAAAACCGCATGTTGCACAGGGGTTAAACACCATCCACCTGGACCAACTCCTTTTCCCTCCTCCTGCTGATGTTATAATCACATAGACTCATGCAACATAAGGAAGAAATAGAGGAAGACCGCCATAGTGTGAAACCTTAAAAACTTTATTTTGCTATAAAATAACTACCAAAACCTGTGGAAAAAAATGCCGCGCCGGGGCAGGCCAGGAAATGACAACATCCTGCACGGTACACCCAAAAGTGACACATCATACACCCAGAGAAGAGTAGGAAGGGACCACTCGTGGTCACAGCATATGGAGCAGGTACCCTAGTACTCTTGATGTCAGCAAACAAGTGAATGTACCTTAGCGCAAGTATAGCACTTTTTAATGTGAGTAGGCGTAAATGTGGAAGTGGTTTATGGTTGATGTTGCATAAGTCTATATGATTATAACATCAGCAAGAGGAACACGGGGCACCTGATTCCGACAGAGTCCATTTCAAGCAGATCCTATATTGTTGATATCATGTAAATGAGCATAATATGTGCATGTGTTTTTTGTCTTCCATTTCTGTACACCGATTGGGGCTCTGTATGACAGTGTAAACCAAAAATAAAGAATTTAAATAAACCAGCAACTAAACACCTGTACAATAAGTGTTAGGCTTGTGGGTTCATCAACATCTTAGGGCAATATTAGTGTTCATGGTAAACTGAATTCAGTATAAAAAGGATCTCTGGGACCAAAAGCCTCCCAAAAAAGGGCTGATAAACAGTGCTCAAAATTATTTATATATATATTTTTTTAGTAATTTACACAGCTCCTGCAAATGTAGCCATCTAGAGAAAACATGGTCTTCCTTATACATTTGTTAGTCACACAGATATACAGTACATTTATAAACTCTGGGAGTTCTGCAGTCAGCATACAAATATGTTTACCATCTGTCTACTATATATACCGTATGGCATTCATTAGTAACAAGTCTCTTTTTAGTGCCATAACACAAGAGATCTGGTCTAAAGCAACTTCAGAGATTATTCCTTACACAGACATTTTTTTTTTTTTTAACTGGCAGGACTTTCAGACCAAAATTCTAGTCTGTGGTGCTTAAACATCAAATGAGTAAAATGTCAGCTTCTATAATATGTAAGGGAATTTCTAAATATATTTCCAACATGCAAATAGAAAAGAAGCAGCAAACTACTGGGGACCTCTTTGCAGAGATAAGGTTTGGCCACTTTTTACATCACTGTTGCTCTAATTTTACACTCACCCTACTGCCAAGTTGTCCCTTTCTTATTAAAAGGTGCTGCCTGGTCAATGTTAGGCTCCCCTGCAAACCTGTTAGGCTCCCAAAAAAGAAAGTGCTCAGTTTAGGCCACCTTCTCTTGCTCTCAGTCTCTGCTATGTACTACTATCCACTAGCATTGTATACAGCTCTCTGCCATCATGGATTCTAGCTCTAAAATTTGTTTACAATTACATGCCATGCCCATGAGATTTTCAGCCTCCTTAGGGTTTCTGTTGATGGTTTGTTGCTTTTCTGAGTTCGTTTGGAATGCAATTAAAGTGCAGGTTAGAATTCAGCAAGAATCATGTTGACTTCACTTTGACTGAACTGTACACAACAGTTCAAATACTGCATTTGACCCGCTTTGTGTTGCTCTGCATTCCTTTGGATGCAAATATCCTATTGAAGTGCATTTGAACTGCAGGCAAAGCAAGTTGAACACAGCCCTTTCAAACAGCGTGTTTTCTATTCAAACAAAGCTATATGTGTTTAAAAAGTGAACCCAGCATTTGACAGGAACACCTGTTGATATGAGCGTTCTGGTCCATCTGGCCCTGGTTATCAGCTGGAAAGTAGAAAGTTGTTATGAGACAGTTCGTGGGGCCTTCCTGAAAGGTTGAAGATTTTATGGGGCCCCTGGCCAGCAGTAATGGTTGCACAGGTTGGCATGTCCATCCCTGTGGAAAAGGAAATTTAGATAGTAAGAATAAGAAGAGCAAAAACATATTTTTTGCTTGTAGATCTCACTGATCAATTTTGTATACTTCCCATGACCACAACACAAAAGGAGCCCGAGTGTCACAGTAATTGATAATTGTACTGACCACAATCCCTATTCTTTCTTGTGCCTAAAGAGCATTGAATATATAGCACCCTTAGGGAGAAATTGAACAGCGTTCATAATCATTTGTGCTAAAGGAGGCTACAGTACATTGCAAGCCTTGGTAATACAGAGGAAGAAGTTGAAAAATGATCTATTGTAGAGTCATGTGCTGGTAGGTGTAGATGTAGAATCCAAAATTTAATTTTGATGATGTATTGCACGAGTGATGCAATAAAGATTTTGTGCAGATTCAGTTTGGAGTAAATCAGATTTTTGTTTTTCAGGCGCGTGCTTCAACCTTTCAGACTTGCACTCCCCCTTTTGTTGTCGATCTTAGAATTATGTAGAAATAGTGCCGCCTTACTCTCAATTAGCCTCAAAACCAGTGAGGGATCATTTGCACATACTTGTACATATGCACATAATGATTGGTTAGATCACCAGAGATATGCTGAGCTGGATACGAAACAGAATACTGTATATAGAATTCTGGATTATTACGTGTTACCACAACCCAACCCAAAGACATAGAACAGCATTAATTTCTCCTCCACAAGGTAAAGGAATAAGTAGAGCAGGAATGATATATTCACTGTCAGTTATTTTGGAAGCAAGATTATACATATATACATACACACAGAACAATAAGCTACACATTACCTACTAGCACTACATTATGTATGTTACAAGATGTTTTGGCTCCTAAGATATTTTTCACACAGTACCCAGGTCTATCTAGCTGCTGTGGTCATGAAAAGAGGCATTTCTTTCTCTGCTGGGTCTTTCACTTTTTACACTTTACTGCAGCAGGAGAAATTTGACTATTCCCATTATAGCAGGAGACAAAATAGCCACTTTGTTTTACATTACACAACCAGAAAGATATTACCTATGTGGTTGAGCTGGTCCACCAATTATAGAATTATATGTAGCATTTTTCTGACTAATTGTCATAAAGACTATTGTTTGTTTCTCTTGTAAGCAAGAAATCTAGATTAGTAGGTTTACTGGTAAGCGCAAAGTCCTCTCAAAAGGTCAATTATAAGTTTGTAAGGACTGACCCTTTATTATACATTTGCTTTAAAACTTTCATGTAGACCCAAACTGTAACCTGCAGGCATTAAGAAGGCAAGGTAACGGCATGAAAGCCATCAGCAAAAACATATCTAAAAGCTGCAAAAAGTACGTCCTGCAATGTTCCCCTTTTAGATCATGTGACCTGAGGTCATCAGCACCTCTACACCTTGGGTTCGGGTGTC
>NC_133324.1:730826712-730827868 GCF_042186555.1 Aquarana catesbeiana
AGAGAGAGCGCGCGAGGAGGGAGGGAGAGAGAGAGCGCGCGAGAGGGAGGAGAGAGAGAGCGCGCGAGAGGGAGGGAGAGATGAGAGCGCGCGAGAGGGAGGAGAGAGAGAGCGCGCGAGAGGGAGGGAGAGAGAGAGCGCGCGAGAGGGAGGGAGAGAGAGAGCGCGCGAGAGGGAGGGAGAGAGAGAGCGCGCGAGAGGGAGGGAGAGAAGAGAGCGCGCGAGAGGGAGGGAGGGAGAGGGAGGAGGGGGGGGCGAGAGCGCGCGAGAGGAGGGAGAGAGAGAGCGCGAGAGGGAGGGAGAGAGAGAGAGCGCGCGAGAGGGAGGAGAGAGAGAGCGCGCGAGAGGGAGGGAGAGAGAGAGCGCGCGAGAGGGAGGGGAGAGAGAGAGCGCGCGAGAGGGAGGGAGAGAGAGAGCGCGCGAGAGGAGGGAGAGAGAGAGCGCGCGAGAGGGAGGGAGAGAGAGAGCGCGGCGAGAGGAGGGAGAGAGAGAGCGCGCGAGAGGGAGGGAGAGAGAGAGCGCCGAGAGGGAGGGAGAGAGAGAGGCGCGGCGAGAGGGAGGGAGAGAGAGCGCGCGGAGGAGGGAGAGAGCGCGAGGGAGGAGAGAGGCGCGCGAGAGGGAGGGAGAGAGAGAGCTGCGCGAGAGGGAGGGAGAGAGAGAGCGCGCGAGGAGGGAGGGAGAGAGAGAGCGCGAGAGGGAGGAGAGAGTGAGCGCACGGAGGGAGGGGAGACGAGAGAGCGCGAGAGGGAGGGAGAGAGAGAGAGCGCACGAGAGGGAGGGAGAGAGAGCGCGAGAGGGAGGGAGAGAGAGGCGCGAGAGGGAGGAGAGAGAGCGCGCGAGAGGGAGGGAGAGAGAGAAGCGCGCGAGAGAGGGAGGGAGAGAGAGAGCGCGCGAGAGGGAGGGAGAGAGAGAGAGCGCACGAGAGGGAGGGAGAGAGAGAGAGCGCACGAGAGGGAGGAGAGAGAGAGAGCACGAGAGGGAGGGAGAGAGAGAGAGGCGCGAGAGGGAGAGAGAGAGAGCGCGAGAGAGAGGAGCGGAGGAGAGAGAGCGCGAGAGGGAGGGAGAGAGAGAGGAGAGCGCACGAGAGGGAGGGAGAGAGAGAGAGCGCGAGAGGGAGGGAGAGAGAGAGAGCGCGAGAGAGGGAGGGAGAGAGAGA